>NC_077227.1:4866040-5008540 GCF_027887165.1 Monodelphis domestica | reverse complement strand
GCACAGAAAAAGTTTAGAAACTCAGAAATGCCTAAAATGTATGTAGAGTGTTGTATAATGTCAACAGTTTCCTTTCAACATCCTGAACAGACACCATTTCTTTGACTGTAAATATTCCATAAAAGGAAAAGAAAAACCTCAGACCTTGAGGGCCAAAAAAGTGTCCAGGATTTTCCAGTCACGGGGGGCCTGCCATGCCCCGACCCACCACGTGGAAGGGACATCTGCATTTGTTTTCTTCAGTCCTTGGAAGAAAAAAATCTAATGTTTGACCCTATCTAAGGTAGTCTAAGGGGGGAAATCGGCAGAAAGTGGCTATGCCCGCACTCGTGCCCGCATGTGCGCGCACACACACAAGTCTATTTGGGTGAAAGCTGTGCGGCACCATCCCCCAGTTACAGGCCCCAGCAGAGGCCTGGCTCCTAGGGCCAGCCATGGGCTCTAGCTCTCTGGGCCTTGGGTCAACAGCTTCTGTTGTGCCCGTCCCGTCCACTGGAGGCCTCCGCAGGTCAGCCATGGGGCTTCGTTTTCTCCTTTGGGCCTGAGACCGAGGAACATCCTCATCTTAGTGGGGCCTTGAAACTTCCCTCCGCGTCCTCACACTGGCCTCTCCTCCTCCTTGGGCGTTTGCCCGGGATGCCCAAGAGCTCTTTTCTCCTAAAGCTTGTTCCTCAGCGCAGCGGAGGCTGAACCTCCTCCCACTGCCACGCTCAGCTCGCATCCAGCACCAGCATGATGAGGGGCGTCCTCAACACCACTTTCCAGGGGCTGCTGTGTCACGTGCCTCATCCCACAGCCCAGCACGGGAATGTTGTCCTGTCAGGGGAAAGTCATTGGGCATTTCCTGGAGTCACTGGAAGGGATGGCGCAGCTGATGGGACTGATCAGACGGGAGTCATTTATAACACGCTTGCATATTTTCTCCCACCCAAAGGTGCTCAGGTCAAGAACACTGCATTTAGTGTCATTGGAGAATTCATTCAGAAAAGGGGCACTGGAAGGCTCTTGGCTGCCCAGAGCTCTCCTCGCCCCGGCCAGCTCACTGAGCGGGGAAGCATTTGCCACCTTGTGAAACGTCCAAAAGGATGGAACCAAACTCCTAGCTTTAGAGCTGGAGGAATCTGGAGGCCATTGGGTCCCCACCCCCATTGTAGAGGTGAAAAGACTAAGGCACAGAGAGGATAAAGGAGAGGTGGTCAGGATTTGAACTGGGACCTCCACTCCAAGTCTATTGTCCCTACTGTGTAGGGGCCTCTTTTCCTCATGGGGTGCCTGACTCTTCTTCGCCTCGTCTCCTTCCCCAGCCCCTGCCCTCCCCAAGCTCTGTCCAGTGGTGCAGCCTTCTCTGATGCTCTCCTCTGACCCTGACATCTGCAGGACAGATTTCCCCAAAAAAGAGGATCAACGGCAAAGCCAGGCCTGGAAGCCATTCACAGGCCCTGGGTCAAGCTTGGTTCCGGTGTACCAGGGAGTCACTGGCTGACTGGATGGCTCCCGCTGTTTCTGAGCACATCCCCACAAAGAATAGGGGCCAACCAGCAGAATTCCTTCCTTTGGCCAGAACCAACGCTGGTTTCCTGTGTTCTTGTTCCATTGGGCAGTTCTGGGTCCTGCAGGTCCAGGCCCAACCTCAGGATGGGAGGTCCACAAATGCAGGGAGCATCATGTGTGAGCTCGGATGGGTCTTCTGTGCCCAGCCTCCCCTGAACATGCCGGAGCTCCACAAAGCCTGTCTGCTTTCTCTCTGGAACCACGATTCAACATCACCACCGCTCGCCTCTTTTGGGTCAAACCCAAGAAACAACTTGGGAGACTTTGAGCCAAATACAAATTGGAAATTCAGGTAATCCCAAGGGCACCCCCGGCCTGCTCACAGCCTGCTTCTCCTCATGAGGAGACACGGAGAAGTTCACCCAAGTTTCCTGACGCACCTCATCCCGGCCTCCCTGCCTGCCCAGAAACTTTTCTTCAGCTTGTCTCTGAAGACCCTTCGGGAGGGCCGGCAGCTGCTTCTTTTCTTTTTCTACTTTTTAGATTCGATTTCCTTGGATTCCCTTCCTCTCCCTTGGCTCTGCTCTCTCTCGCCCTGAGCGAGAAAGCAAGAAAGCCCACCCCATGGGCACACACATATGACCAGACGAGCCCTGGCGCTGTCCTGGCCTGCCCTAGGAGGGCCTCCCTGCCCGTCGGGATAGTCTGTGCTTCCCTCGACGCTCTGGAGCCCATGGGGATGCTCATGTGGGCCACCCTTTCCTCTCCATCCTGCCCTCCCAGCAGTTCCTGTCGGCCTTCCCCAGCTCCTCCCAAGCCAGCACCTTCCGCTTCCCTACCCCAATGGAGGACATCTCCTTCTTTTCCAATTCTTTGCCCCCTGAGTGTGCGTGCGTGTGTGTGTGTGTGTGTGTGTGTGTGTGTGTGTGTGTGTGTGTGTGTGTGTGTAAAAGGAGCTGCGTGGACACGTGCATGCATTTTCTCAGCACTCTTCCTCCTCCTTGTTGTTTGATCTGACCAGACAATAAGACCTCACGGGTCCGCTCTAGGAGTGCGGCGCCCAACCATGGTCCAGAATGGGTGCATCACTATGGTGCCACCGATGGGGCCTTCCAGCATTTCCTTTTCCTTTTTTGTCCCCTTTGCCCCTCTGTGGGAATTTCATTTCATTTTAATTTGCATTTCTCTCATTATTCATGCATTTTTTTTCCTGTGGATACCGATAGCTTGGATTTTTGCTTCTGAAAGCTGCCTATTCTTATGCTTGGAACACCGATCCATTGGAAAAAAGCATTTAATCTTGTCCATTTGAATCCTTTCCCCACATATCTTAGAAATGACACCTTTTTCAAATGAACCTCCTGCCAAGATTTTTCTCTCATTTACCTTTTTTTTCCTCCCAATTTTAGCATCATTATTCTTGGAAAAAACCTTTACATTTGATGGAATCAGAGTCGTTCTTTTCTCTGTCGGAGCTTTGCTGAGAGCCACCCCCACCAAGGACCCAGTTTTCCCCATGACCAGCCATCCAGAAGGCCCCAGCGAGGCTTCCCTAAAACACACCAGGGGGCCCTTCATTCTTCACCGGCAGGACAGGAGGACGGCTGTGATGATTCCTGAGACCCTGTGCTGGTCAGGAGGCTGATAGGACGGGCTCTGAAGCGGGCCTGGGCACATGCGTCCAGAGCTATCCTTCCCCTAGATGGGGCCCCGGGCTCTCCCACAGCCACCTCAGGCCTCAGCATTTGCGCTCCAGCCTGCCTGGCCCCCTTGGCCCCGCTGCTTCTCCCTGAGACTCCTGGCTCTTCCTCATGACTCCATCCCATTTGGATGTGGTCGCTAGCACGCCGGGTCCCTCTGGAGCTCCCAAAGAGCCGGGCCTGGCCCGGCACCAATGGTGACATGAGTACGTGCCATGCGGTGTGACCTCGAAAATATGGTTTCGAGACTTTGAATTGCCAAAACTGTAAAAGATAATTTTTAGTGTCTTGAGTTAAATCAAAAATAAGTGGTCGCCATGGGAAAAATTCCCAAATATGAAATACCCAAGTCAGCTGGGTTTTTTGGAGATTTTAATTAATACAAATGAAGGAATTAAGGGAAGGGAAAGAGATAGAGCAAGAGGAAATATAGGAAAAGGCTAGGGCCTAGGTCAATTGGCCTAGGCCTTTTTCTTTAAGAGAGAAACTAAGTCAGTCTTTAATCACTCACCACAAGATTTTGTCCTCCAAAGCTGAACTAACTTCAGAGCCTCAAGCTCCTTCCTTTTAAAGAAAATTTTCTCTTGTGTCACCTCCCCTAAATTTTCATGTCTACCAATCACAGTAGACGCTTTTCCCCAGGACTGTCCATTCTTAGTTCACATCTCTCTTTAGTTCTCACCTTCTCTGGGTAGATTATATCTTCTGAGTACTTCACACCTCTTTGCTAAAAGCTTACCATTTGTATGTTGCTTGACCTTTTAGTGATTAATTTGACCTTCATAGGTACTTGGCACCCCTTTGTATTAAATAGACCTAAAAATAGGCCTGGCTTAAGGGCTTTTGCCTCACTATAAGTATGAGTTGGGGACTTTTCATTGTTCAGTAAGGAGTTTTACAACTTTATCTTCCCCTAAAGTATGCCTAAGTATGGGTGGAGTAATGTTAGAGTTCCTAATATAGTCCTGATGAAGTACCTCTATTGTTTAAATGGGGACTAGCCTTAACCAAATGTTCCAAGGTAGAGTCTGAGCAGTTTCAAGATTCATAGCAGCCTCTCCGCATCCATCGTAGTCTCCTCCTTCCTGGGATAGGGTGAGGGGCCCCTCCTCTGTGCCCCATGAGGGTTCCTTCTCATTCAAAAAGAAGCAGAATGACTAGAAGGCCATCCCCCAGGCCCTGTCCTCACCTGAAGAAGGAGGCTATGGGAAGGCTCCTCCCAAAGACCGAAATCCCAGGCAGATACCCCCGAGCGCCCCGTGTGCGGGTGAGGACACCAAGTCTACACGCTGCCTCTGATCCCCCCCTATGGTGCATGACCCTGGGTAAGTCACTTTCTTTCTCTTGGGGCCTCCTTTCCCTTCTGTGTAAAAGAAGGGGATGGGCCTGAAGGGACGGACTGTTGGGGAGCACCCTCTGTGCCCAGGCCCTGGCTCCGGCCCCCAAGCAGGAGAAGGAAGGGCTGGAAGCCCAGAGTCCCCTGAGGCTGAGGGGAGGGCGCAGGAGAGCTGGGTGGATCCGTTCCATTTCATTGTAGAAGTGGCCATTTGGGCATCAGCGCTAAAAGCTGGTTGTGGCTTCGTGTGTGTGTTCAGTAGCGCCCCATCAGACTCGGCTTCAGAGCGTCCCCACCGTGAAGCGTTCTCCAACGCTGGGGGAGAACGAGCTGAAAACGGACTGCGGAGGCCATCAGAGGTCAAATCTTTGGCGCAGGCGTAAAAAGCCATTTTGGACGAATTTTGCTACTACAGACATTCTTCAGATCTCCTTTCAAGAATGGAAAGTGCTCCGGAAGGCGGCTCCCGCTTCCTGCCCCGACAGCGGGGAAGAAGGAGACGCAGCCACGCTCGGCCACCGCTCCTCCTCCTCCTGCTGCTGCTGCTGCTCAGCGGGGACAGCGGCGACTAGGTCTTCGGTGGCGTCGGGCGCCCGCGCACAGGCCACTCCACAGGTTGGCTGGTGGTCCGAGAGGCTCCGGGGGTCCTGCAGCGGGAACCCAGAAGGGCCAGGGCTGGGGTAGGGTCACCGTCCAAACAAAGGAGCCCCACAGGGCGCGGCCGTCGGGGGAGAGCCTTTCCTGAGAGTCCGTCGCCCAGCCGCTGCCCTGGAGATAGAGACTGAGGCCAGACCTCCTGGCCCCCAGAGCGCGGGGCCATTGGGGACAGCCCCGTGTATGTGGCGTCCTGTGGAAAGTGGGGCTCTCACAGGACCAGGCCGGGCAGAGCGGTTCTTGAGGCGGTCAGCCAGCCCGAAAAGCTGAAAGGCCCCCGGCGGCCGCGGCCACTGGGCGTCCGTGACGACATACCGTCCCGGAGGTCCCTGATTCCTTCCTGGGCTTTCACCACGCAGGGGGCGGCCTCTGGCCTCCCTTTCCTAAGAGGGCTCTCCTTGCCCAGACCTTGAAGGGCGGCCCGCAGGGTCCTCGAGCATCCCTGATTGATGGCGGCCGATCTCAGCCCCGAGGGGGCATCAGTGCAAATCTGCCAGGGAGAGAATACTCGAAGCGCGTCTCAGCATTCTTCAGCTGAAGACGCAGCACAGCTGCCCTTCGTGGGGACCCTCAAGCTTCCCCACGTCCGGCTCCACGCTGGCCAAGTCCCCACAGGAACAGGGCCTCCCAAGGGAGCTGAAGAGTCACATCCACAGACAGGCCCTCTCCGGCTGCCCACAGGAGGTCCAGGGGGCCGAGGAGTGGCAGCGCAGAACAGCCGTCCATCAGAGAAAGGAGAGCTGTCACTCGAGGTCACGGCCCGGGCCTGGGCCCAGGCCGGAGGAGGGAGCCTTGGGCCAGCTGCGATCACCAGCCCTCCGTGGTTGGCTCAGCGCTTTGAGCAGTGGCTGCTGCCAGTCCATCTCCAGGTCCCACCTTTCCTGAGCACGGGGGCGAGTGCCGTGTGGAAAATCCAGGTGGGATCGGCATCCCCTCCTAGAGCATCTGATTCTGAGATCCGGCCGACCCTGGCCTGGGTCGTCCCTTCTTTTGTTTAGATTTAAAACGGGGAGGATTCAGGGCCATCCAGCGGGAGGGGAAGCCAGCAAGTTCTGGCCTCCACGTGGCTGCGGTGGATGGACAACTTGGGGTCTTCTGGGTTGAAGTGAAGACACCCCTCCTGCAATGGCGCCTGAGGGAGGAGGGGAGCTCCCTAAGCCCACCTCCTCAGGGGTCTTGGCGGGTGTATAAAGGGCTACACAAGGGAAGTTTGCTCTTGGGCACTTGTTTAAAGGATGGAGGGCGTCCATGGACCAGTGGAGGATGTCCAGAGCAGTCAATAAATCATTTTAAAATTAAGAAGTACTGGCTCGCGCGACCTTCCGTTATTACAATGGTCAGCCTCCTTGAAAGATGAGCAGCAAGTAAGTGAGAGGATTAGGGTGGGGGGGGAGGCGCAAGGGAGAGAGAAAGAAGCAGCCTTAGCACCCTGCCCCCCCCCCCCTTTGGACCCTGGCCTGTGCTATGGCTCTCAGGGATGTGGTGCAGTAGCACAGGCCATCCTGGCTCTGCCATTTACTGGCAGGTGGCTTAGACTCTGTTTCCTCGTCAATAACAACCCCTCATCAGGGATAATAATAGCGCCCGTCTGCCGGGCTTGCCGCAAGGATCAGGGCTTTGCCAACAAAGTGCTTCCTACCGGTTCTCTGCCATTATTGATTCTGATTTGGACTCTTTCTGACCATTCGAGCCAGGCCAGACGCAGGAAGAAAGAGCTTCCTTCCTGTTGCCCCCAGTACGTGCCGGGCAGCGGCACGAACCCTACTGAAGGACTCTTATCCCCTTTGCAGGAGCCGCCAAGGCAGTGTCGAGGCCTCCTTTCCTAGGGAAGGGCTCCAGGGCCCCAAGGAAGTGACCGCAGAGCTGGACAAGTGTGCTGCCTGGCTGGAGGCCTATTTCTGTGCACCAGAGACTGTGGAGGGCCTCCCCCTGCCTGCCTTCCATCATCCCTTTTTCCAGCAAGGTCAGTAGCCAAGGAACTGGGGACTGCACTGCTCTTATGGTTGATCCAGAGCTTCCTTAGAAACTGGATCCACCCCCTCCCTCCCTCCCTCTTCCCTCCCTCCCTCCCTCCCCTCTTCCTCCCTCCCTCCCCTCTCCCTCTCCCTCCCTCACTCCCCCTCCCCTCTTCCTCCCTGCCTCCCCTCTTCCTCCCTCCCTCTCTCCCCTCTCCCTCCCTCCTCCCCTCTTCCTCCCTCCCTCCTCCCTCCCTCCCCTCTCCCTCCCCCTCTCCCTCCCTCACTCCCCCTCCCCTCTTCCTCCCTCCCTCCCCTCTTCCTCCTCCCTCTCTCCCCTCTCCCTCCCTCCTCCCCTCCCTCCTCTCTCCCTCCTCCTCTCCCTCCCCCTCTCCCTCCCTCCTCCCCTCTTCCTCCTTCCCTCCCTCCCCTCTTCCTCCTTCCCTCCCTCCCCTCTTCCTCCTTCCCTCCCTCCCCTCTCCCTCCCTCCCTCCTCCCCTCTTCTTCCTTCCCTCCTCCCCTCTCCCTTCCTTTCTCCCCTTTCCCTACCCCTCTCCCTTCCTCCCCTCTCCCTTCCTCCTCCTTCCCTCCCTCTCTCCCCTCTCCCTCCCTCTCCCCTCTCCCTCCCCCTCTCCCTCTCCCCCCTCACTCCCTCCCTCCCCCTCCCCCTCTCCCTCCCTCTCCCCCCTCTCCCCGTTGTCTTCTCCCCCTCCCCCAACATCAGCTTGGGGGCCCTGTGGTCTGCCCGCCTGATCCGAACTGACCCCTGATGCTTGGTCCGAGCCGTACAAATGATGCTGCTCTACTTCTACTCGCGGTTCCACCAGGAGCACGTCCGAATGGCGGCCGGTCGCCCCACGAGCTTAGTGTGGCTCGAACCATCTTCTGGCCGCCGGGACAGGGAACGAGGCTCGCACGTGGGCCAGGAGCCCTCTGAAAGGGCCTCGGCCGGAGCCGCTTCCGCCCGGCGCTGGCCGGAGCTGCTGGCTCGGAATCTCAGAGCTGGTGGAGACGCCATGCGCTCCCCACGGTCCGCCCAGGCACCTCGAGGGGCGAGAGTGACTTGTGGGAAAGTGGGAGCGAGCCGCGCCACCCCGAGGAGCCCCGCGGCCCTTCTCCCCCAGGCTCTGGATTTGGGGAATTTTCTTTGGGGGTTGGGCAGCTTTTGCAGGCTTTGAGGAAGAAATGCTTGAAAGAGAAACCGAGGCATCAGGCTTCGCTCTGTGTCAAAGCCAGCTTTGGAGCCTCCCGGAAACCGGGACTGACCGGAAGTGCTGGCGGAGGTCCCCGCCCGGCCAGGGAGGCTACCCCAGCCTCGTCCGCAAGGTCAGCTCCCCGGAGGCCTCCGTCTGGCAGAACCAGGAGGAGGCCCGTAGCCGGTCCTGGGGGCCCCCGGGGCTTGTACCCCATCTTCTGTCTCCCCTCGCCACATTGTGGAGGCGAGAAAGGCCCCCCAAGAGTCCAGAGGGGTCGGGCTCCTCCTGGCCAGGCGGCGAGCTCTTTCCTCGCTGAGGCTCCGTTTCTCTCTCTGCTCGGCCCGGCTAGCCCACAGGAAGAGGACTTGGGTTCAGCGTTGGGCTCTGTCGCGGCCCTCCCTCAGGGCCGTCAGCCCTTGTTCCTCCATCGCTGGCCTCTGCCACAGGCCCACCGTTGGAGCAGGGGCGACTCGGGCTCAGCTCGGCAGTGGCCTGTGGCCCTGTGGCCCCGGGGAGGCTCGAAGAGCCGAGTTCTGATCCTCCGCCGGGCTCTGTGGGGACTGCGCCCCCCCCCCCCCGGGAGGGCCCTCTTCCCCCGAGGCTTCAGGGCTCCAGGCGGATCCCAGGGCAGGGCCCGGTCTGCGCCCGCCGGGCTGCTGGGGCGGGTCTTTGCCGGGACTCGTGTTTGTTCGTTGGGCCACTGTTTGCTCCTTCCTGGCGCAGCCCCTGGCTGGAGAGGCGGCAGCTGTGGCCCTGCCCGGAGAGCGGAGGGAGACGGACAGACGG
The DNA here is from genome assembly GCF_027887165.1 of Monodelphis domestica. Lineage (NCBI taxonomy): Eukaryota > Metazoa > Chordata > Mammalia > Didelphimorphia > Didelphidae > Monodelphis > Monodelphis domestica. The sequence goes on along the minus strand of NC_077227.1, from coordinate 4,999,422 downwards.
AGGAAGGGAGGGAGGGAGAGACGGACGGACGGGGAGCCGCTGCTCAGAGCCCGGCCTGGATGGCCACGGAAGCCCGTCCCTGGCACAGAGATGCCCAGCCCCGGCGAAGCTCTCCCGCCAAGCCGACAGGCCGGGGGCCCCCGAGCGCCTAATGAGGCCCTCCTGTGGGCCAGCCTCCGTGCAGGGCACTCGCACGCTGGGAGTTCTCGGCAGTGGGCGGCAGGGAGGCAGAGGTCAGTCGGAGATGAGGCCAGCGGGAGGCCCATCTGGCTCGCTCCCCTGCTCCCCAAGGCTGCCTGGCTCTGTCCGCTCGGGACCGAGGGTGTCCTTGGGGGGCCGAGGCCAGGGGCCGCCGCTGCAGCTTGGGCCTCGCGCTCAGGCCGCCGTCGCCTTCTCGGCCTCCCCAGCTCTGCGCTTGGAATGGGCCGTCCCGCCGGCACAGGTTTTTCTAATTTAGCTCAATTATTTACTCTTGGACCGAGACCAGGTGTGCCCGTTTTATGGTGAAAAGGAGGCGGGGAGGCCCCATAAAAATGCTGATGCAGAGTTAATTGGCGCTCCCCGCATGGATGCCATAACAAGCCTTTTGGCTCGAGCCGTTGGGAGCCTCGGCCTGTGGCAGACTCCGCTTTGTGGGGTGGCGGGAGGGGGCTCCGGAAAGGAGGGGGAGGCCGGCTGGACCAGTGAATTCTCCCCAGGCTTGGAAGAAGCGCTGGCCAGAGGGAGCCGGGAGCGAGCGGGAACCTCCTTTTCTTTTCACACTGAATTTCTGGAATGTAGGGGAAATGGGGAAGCGCCTTTGAAGACGAGGCCAGGCTCCGGCTCTTTGGCACAGGCCCTGCCCAGGCCGGGCGGCGCCCCCTCCTCTGCCCTGTTCAAGCTCCCAGATTGTCAAGATTCCCTGCGCCCGTCCAGCTCTCGGGCACCTGCTCCAGGCCACGGCTCAGCCCGAGGACTCTGGGTTCCCTGCGGCCTCTGGATGGCCGTGGTGTGTCCTGAGGCCGGGACTCTCTCTCTGGTCTTCCCTTCTCCAGTCCTTGGCACGTGCCCGGCACAGAGAAGGCACTTCAGAAAAGCCTAATGAATGCAAAAATCAATTATGCCATCCACAAAAGACCCCGCAAGCCAGTCTTTTGAGGGGGGGGTCCCTCAGGCCTCCACCACTAGTTGTTTCTTTAAAATAAACAGCTGCTGGGTGGCACAGTGGATAATTCAGTCAGAAAGACCTGAGCTCAAATTGTGCCTCTGACATTTCCTGGCTGTTCGAGCCTAGACAAGTAACTTAAACTCTAGTTGCCTCAGTTTCCTCATCTGTAAAATGAGCCAGAGAAGGAAATGGCTGACCCCTCTTGGATCTTTGCCAAGAAAATCTTAAATGGGGCCACAGATTCAGGCCTGAGCAACAGCCCCCAGCTATTATGTATATTATGTAATCGGATGCCTGGCATCTCCCAGAGTTGCCATGTTGGTGTGGCCGGCACATATGGAAGGGATGCACGTTTGGAAGAAGGGAGGAAGAGAAGCCTGGGGCTCCAGGGAGGGGCCTGGACTCCCCCAAGGACCCCCTCCCTTGGCAGGTGCTCCAGTCCGGCCCCAAACCCTCTTCCCTTTTTTCACCTCTCATCATGGTGGCCGCTCGACCCCCTTTGATTTCTGCCTCGTCCTTGGCCTGTGTAGAAATGTATTAAAGAAGGTTTTCCTATTTCTTCTGCCGGCCTGTCTGCCCCTTGGAGTGCCCTTTGCACTCCTTCTGAGAGAGAAGAGCCGGAATGAGCCAGCGAGTGTCTGTGGCAGTAACAACGCTGTCCTCACTCTGGAAATCACCACCACCACCACAGCCACCCAGCCGGCCCTCACGGGGCGCTCTAGACAGGAGCCGTATGCAGCGGCGCTCCGGCTCTACACTCTCCACCAGAGTGTTGGTGTGGACAGCCTCACCGGGCTTGGCATCGTCTCACCGCTGTGCCACGGCACCTGCACCTTGGGTTTTCAGCACGCCCTCCTGCTGCCATTGGACAGGCAGAAAGGCTTTCATTCGGAGACTTGCATTGACGTGCAGTATTGATGGCACGAAACGTTTCACGGGTTAGGAAAAGGGCTGCTGTGTGGCTCGGCGGTTGGGTTTCTCGTGAGTCATCAGCACGGAAGGCCACAGAATCCTGGGCCATCACAACTGAGAAACATGTTTTGCATGTTAGCAGTTTTATTTTTTTGTGCTGCCTTTTATGGGTTATTTCAGGGTTGCTCTATTAGGAAAAGTGCCTCGTATCAGGATTCATGTTTGGTTATAATGAGTGTGGGGCCGGCCCAGGCACTCCACCCCGTTTCCCACAGGTTCACCCTCTCCACATTCATGTCTTTTACTTGGGCACCATTTCTAGGAGCGGCCCCTCCACAAGCTAAGGACTGACTGCATGAGGGCCTCGCGGGCACCATCTTGTGGGGTCGTCCCGAGGTCCTGAGCACGGAGCGGCGCCTCTCCTCCTCCTTTTGCAGTTAGAGAGTGAGACCCCCCCCAACAAAGCGGTGCCGTCAATTAGAGAATGACTGCCAAGTCTCTGTGTCAACCAGGCAGGAAAACAGGAACTGGACAGATCCAGAAGAAAGAAAGAGAAGGGGGAGAAGGGGGAGTGTAGGTGGCCAGTGAGAAACCACGCCTGTCCCCTTGGCGGATGGGGCGGCCTCTGTGTGTCTGACCTTCACTCACATGCCAGTGAGTTGTGCCAAGTTGCTTCTTGGTTTGGCTCCGTTTTATTGATCCGTTCCATGGCTCATCGGAGGGACGGGTTCAGAAGTCAGGGCCACGTAAAAGTGACTGAACATTTGGAAAAGGTGTTAAGACGGGTCTGGGGCGTCCCTCTGTGGCAGTCATTTGTTAGTTCTGTTCCCTCACACTGGAGGAACCTTCTTTCTGGCTCCCAATCAATCGGTAATCAATAAACAGCGCCTCCTAGGGGCCAGACATGGTGCTAAGCGGGTGGTCTTGTGGGACTCTTGGGCCACTGGACCAGAGGCAGGAGCTCCATCTTTGAATCGGCTTTTTTGGCCAAGGAGCTGTTTTCTTGAGGTGAGCCAATGGCTAATGTTGCTTTCATCTTAGAAGATCCTTGAAACTCTTTCTTCCTCTTAACCTAGCCAGACTTTTCCTGAATTAGCCTATGAAGGCGTCGGTCAGCATAATGAAGATGGGATTTTGCCAAAAGCATCCCTTTTTACAGAGGAAGCACTCCTGCACTCCATTGGTCTGGCCAAAGACTGCCTTCCAAGTGCTTGGGCTGGGGTGAGTCTTAGCCCCCTCCTCCGGAGTCCCGGGGTGGGCCTGGGGCCGGACCCAGGGTTCACCCCATGGCCGCCAGGCGGCCAGAGGCTTTAGTTTGGGCCTTTGGGCTGTCCAGGACTGGAATGGCTCCCAAGTAAGTTTCTTTGAGGGCCCCTCCGGAAGAGCGGCAGTCTCCTGGGGCCAAGAGACCCTCCGACCTGGGCACAAACAAGTGGGGCCTCGACGGAGCTGTCTCGGGGAGGACGACATTTTTTAAAAATGGCTTCTGAGTTTTCCTTTGAAAGTGGCTGTGATGTTCCTTCTTGAATGAAATATTGAACACTTGAATGATTCCTCGGTCACAGCTATTAGCTTGTAGCTATGAAGCCCAACTGCAGGACAGACGTGAAGCCTGCCGATGGTCGCCCGCGCGCCGCTGCCCAGGAGGCACGCGTTTCACTCCTGTCACGGGCCTCCAGAAAGCCGCATTTTGCTATCCGTAGGCCGAGCCCGATTTCAGAAAAGGCCTCCCAGGAAAGCCGGCCAGAGGAGTTCTGGCAGCCGGGAAGGAGGCTCGCTGGAGAGGAGCCTGCGAAAGGAAGGGGGCTGATCATGGCTCAGTCCCTCCTGAGCCTTGCCCAGGGCGTGTGCCGGCCACCTGGCGCAGTGGAGCCCCCGCCTCGCCTCTCACCTGCGCCCCTCCCCCGGGGGGGGCAGAGGGAGGGAGGGAGCGTCTGTCGGTCTGTCCATCCCGTCCCTTCCTATCAGCCGAATGGGGGAGGGAGGCCGCGCCCTGCCCTCCGTGGAGGGCGGGTCCTCGCAGGCCTGGGCCGAGGCTCCCTCGTCCAGTGGTGAAGGCCGTTGGCCTTGCTGAGAGGGTTCTGAACCTTCAGAGGCCGCTTTACTGACAGCACAAGGGAGCCAGGCAAGGGAGCCAGGCAGTGGACATGGAACTCCTGAGAGCTGCCGCGCCTGCAGCCCTTCTCGGGCCTCCAGAGAGCCCAGGCTCTGCCCCAGGCTGCAGCTGGAAAGGGACCAGGCCGCTGGGGGGGGGCTGCTCTCGCCTTCCCTGCCTCAGGCTCCACCAGTGACCTCCCGTCCTCCCGGGAGGCTCCTGGCGACCGCGTGGCCTACTTCAGGCCTCGGTTTTCTCCCTCTTGTCTCCGCTCGTTCACCCCTTTGTGAAGCAGCAGCGGCTGTCTGGGCCTCCCCAGGAGAGCCCGGCGCAGAGCACCCGCGGGCCTTCCCGCGGCTTCTTCGCCGGCCAGTCCGTACTAGGCTGCGCTCCAGGGACCCAGAAGGGTCCGTCGGGCCCGGCCACTGGGGAGCTCCCGGGCGGGCGAGTCAGTGAGGCTGGACTCGAGGCACGAGAGCGGCATTCAAGGCCTACTTGTAAAAGTGCATCCATGAGTGCCCCTGCCACGGGCGCCCGTGGAGCCTCGAAACACGCCTCTTCCTGGGGGTTCTGGGGAGCCAGCTCAGCCCTTGCCCGGGCTTCTCCCCTCCCGTCCTATTCTAAAGAGCGGTCATCGCAGCTGACCACAGGCGGTTTAGACACGAGGGGTGGGGGGAGGGGGGCTCCCTTCCAGAGCGCCACAGATGCCCTTCTAGAGCTCTTCTGGGCAGGATCCCCACTTGTGCGCGCCTCGTTGTCCTGATCCGGGGGGGCCGGATGGGAAGCTGCGTGTCCCCGGGGAGCCCCCCGACTCTCGCCGCCCTCCCCGCAGTCAGAGACGCACAGATTTAGGTCAGTCCAACTCAGTAAGCCTTTATTGTGCAGGAGCTCCGGGGGGGGGGGGGGGGGGGGGGGGGACGCCGAGAGGACAGGAAAACCGCTCCTGGCCTCCGGGAGCTCGCGCGTCCTCCGATAGGCCGATACAGCCAGTTCCGTGCGCCATCACGGCCCTAGGCTGGCAGGAAAGCGCCGGCCCTCGGCCCGAACCCGAGCCCAAACCCTCGGCCATCCCGGCCCTACAGCTGCCCTGGCTGCCCTGGCTGCCCTGGCCCTACAGCTGCCCTACAGCCTCCCTACAACCGCTCTGACTGTCCTTGCTGCCCTGGCTGCCTCAGCCCTACAGCCACGTTGGCTGCCCCGGCCCTACAGCCGCCCTGGCTGCCCCGCCCCTACAGCCTCCCTACAACCACCTTGGCTGCCCTGGCCCTACAGCCTCCCTACAGCCACCCCGGCCCTACAGCCGCCCTGGCCACCCCAGCCCTACAGCCTCCCTACAACCGCTCTGGCTGTCCTGGCTGCCCTGGCCCTACAGCCTCCCTACAGCCTCCCTGGCTGCCCCGCCCCTACAGCCACCCCAGCCCTACAGCCTCCCTACAACCGCTCTGGCTGTCCTGGCTGCCCTGGCCCTACAGCCGCCCTACAGCCTCCCTACAGCCACCCTGGCTGCCCCGCCCCTACAGCCTCCCTGCAGCTGCCCCTACAGCTGCCCTGGCCCTACAGCCGCCCTACAGCCGCCCTGGCTGCCCTGCCCCTACAGCCTCCCTACAGCCACCCTGGCTGCCCCGCCCCTACAGCCTCCCTGCAGCTGCCCCTACAGCCGCCCTACAGCCGCCCTGGCTGCCCTGCCCCTACAGCCGCCCTACAGCCTCCCTACAGCCACCCTGGCTGCCCCGCCCCTACAGCCTCCCTGCAGCTGCCCCTACAGCCGCCCTGGCCCTACAGCCGCCCTACAGCCACCCTGGCTGCCCTGCCCCTACAGCCGCCCTACAGCCTCCCTACAGCCGCCCTGGCTGCCCCGCCCCTACAGCCGCCCTACAGCCACCCTGGCTGCCCTGCCCCTACAGCCGCCCTACAGCCTCCCTACAGCCGCCCTGGCTGCCCCGCCCCTACAGCCTCCCTACAGCCACCCTGGCTGCCCCGCCCCTACAGCCTCCCTGCAGCTGCCCCTACAGCCGCCCTGGCCCTACAGCCGCCCTACAGCCGCCCTGGCTGCCCCAGCCCTACGGCCCCCCCGGCCCTTGGCCGCCTCTTCTCAACGATGAGGGAGCCCGGGCTCCCCCAGCACTCGCCTCATCAGGGACCCCCAAGAGGCTGGTGGGGTCCGTGTCCAGCCCAGTTGTGCCCGCCGGCCCAGGGCACCCAGGAGCGAGGGGTCAGAGGCTCCGGCCGGTAAGCCGGGCTGCGGCGGGATGCCCGCCTCACACTGACCACCCAAGGAAGGTTCATGGCTTGACGTCCTGCCAGGTGTGGGTGACGTTTCCCTGGAAGAGGCCCATGCTAACGCCCAAATGACCGCTTGGCCGGGTGACGGCCGGACCCTCGTGAGGCCGGAGCTGCCAGACCCCCTCCCCGGGCGCGAGGGGCAGGCGACGGGGGGCAGAAGCGACCTCACAGGAACATCCGGGATGCCGCCCAGCTCGGTGCCCCTCCGGCGCTTGGAGCCTTTAGGGCAGAAACAGGATTTATAGGAAGTTTGTAGCCTTGTTGGGGCCAAAGAGTGTCTAACATGATCCTAGTGGGGCGTCTTGTGGGGGAGCCGCGGACTGGGGACCCCGAAGACCCGAATTTGAGACGTGCGGCTCTGCTCCGGCCTGATGGCTCAGAGAGCGCGGGGGAGGCGGCCCCCTGTGGGGAAGGGCCCCCACGGGCCGGAGTCCCCAGCCCCAAAGGGGCTCCAGGGCGACGGTCCCCGCCCCGTGCGGAGGCGTTCCTGGCGCAGCTGAATCGCCAACGAGAGGCCTTTTAGGGGTTCTTTTTGTGTTCGTTCAAGCGGCCCCGCAGCCCCATCACGCCTGGTCAAGCCTCACCCTTTGCTGGCATCAGGAACTGCGGTTGGGCCTCCGGCCAAGGCGAGGGAGGCGGCCGGTCCCGTCCGGACTCGGGCAGCGGGTTTGCCTGAGGAGAGCCGGCGCGGCCCCAGGGGCTCCGGCGCCTTCGTCCTGAGCACTTGGGGCGCTCCAGCTCCAAAGAGGGGCGACTGCTTACAGACTCCTCGTGCGTGTGGCTCTGGGGCAAAGACTGGCGCTGGGGACGCCCGAGAACCCGGAACCCGGAAAGATTCGGGATTCATTGACCAAATAAAGGGCTTTTCCTTTGAAAAGGGTCCCCTGAGAAACGTCCGGCAACGATGGAGGAGGGCAGGAGGGCTCCGGGAGGCCCCCCAGAAAGTTCCCCCCGGCCACCAAGGCAGGGAAGGCTGGCACGGATCCGATGGGGTAGCACCCACGGCGTGGGCAGGGACGTGGCGGGACCTTCGGAGCCGCCAGAGGGAAGATTTTCGGATCTCGGGTCGGATCTGCGGGGAGCGGCTGCCGAGCGAGCGAGATCTCGGGGAACGCGCCCCCCGCCTTCTGGGGAGGAGGACCCCCGAGGCTGGCCGTGGCCTCCCGGCGTCGTGTGAATATGGATGATGTGCGGGCAGCGTGTTCTCGCCAGAGTCCGGCCTCTCCGCATAACTAGATGGTGTGTCGGTTACTATGGTAACGGCTGTTTCTTGTCCCCGCTGCTCCCGTTAATTGTGGCACAAACCGCCTGTGACAGGTGATTGTGTAAAGCCACAGGGCCCTCACCTGGCCTTTTATGCATGCTCACGTGCGTGTGTGTGTGTGTGTGTGAGAGAGAGAGAAGTGCCGCCCCGTCACGCCCGCTCCTCTCCCCGTGTTTCCTCGCTCTGTCTGCGGGAGGCTCAGGCTAAGCGGGGCATTTCCCGTGACAAGGTGCCGCCCCCCGGAGCTCCTGCGGGGGCCTCGGCCTCGCCCCGAGCAGCGCCCGGCGGTGGCAGATGCCGGCCCGCCGCGTGGGCGGCGCTCATTAGTGGGGGAATCGCATCCTTGACAGTCTCGGCTCGGGAGCCAAATGGGCTGAAAAGAAGATCACAAAATGGTTGCCGCTCCTTAGGGCGAAGCCAATTATATTTTAATATTCAGCCGAGCCTCTTTTTCCTGAGAAAAGGGCCGCGCCGACGCATGCATAAGTCATGGGCGGCGCGGCCAGCTGTGCGGCGCTGCGCTCCGAATGGCTCGGCGCGCGTTAGCAGCCGGTAATTTAGGGCACGACTACCTGAGTGATGGCATTCTCGATGAGCAGGTAATCTACAGAGAATTTGTATATGGTTATGAGTCCTGGGCTCCAGCCCGGCAACACAAAATATATCAAGACCAATTACGGGCTCCACTTTCAGCGCCATCCCCTCGCCACGCGAGTGCATGTATTTCTGCCCCAGGCATTTCAAATTGCATCTAATTTGAAATCTTTGGGGTTTTAATTAAATTTCAGAATATATGGAATTCTTCATTAGGACCTGCTCTGAATAGCAGATGATCCTCTCCCGGCTCCGTAAATAGCCTCCTCCAGCCCCGATCCTGGGTGGGCCGAGATTGGGAGCAGAAATCACATCCAGCAGATTACGCGTCCGGCCGGCGAGGGCGTCTTCATTTGTATTTTAATGGAATTGTACATTTCTCTTAACGATTCGCAAATTGTCCTCTGATTACCAGGCGCATTAAGCTTTCCCATGGAGTGGCACAGACGGCCATTAGCAGGACGTTTCGGTCCCCTTTTCAGGGGGCTTCCCCGAAGCGGACGAGAACGCCTTTGGGTGTGTTGGAGAGCCCAGCGCGGCCCGGCCGGCCGGCCACCGCCTGGGGGAGGCCTCGGTGGAGCCGTTGGTCGTCCGGGGGGCGGGCCTGTCGGACTCGTCCACGCCGAGGCTCGAGGTGTGACGGCGTCCGTGGGGGACGGCAGAGAACACGCTTCTCCGGATCCTCGAGGGCTGCTCGTGTGAAAGAACGCCATGCCGGGCCCTCGGCAGCCGCCCTTCCACGTGCCGGCCGTTTGCCCCTGCCCGGACTCGAAGGCGCGAGCGGCGAGCGCCTTCCCGACGTCGGTGGAACCGTCCTTTCTCCGCACCCGTCTGCCGGGGGGGGGGGCCGGGAGCCGGGACTGAGGAGAAAGCCCGGGCGGCGCTCGGCGTGGGCACGAGAAAGCGGCCCCTGCCCCGGTGTCTGCCCGCACGCTCGCGGCCCCTCCGGCAGAGGGCAGCTCTCGCCTCACACCAGGACTTCGGACTCCATTTCCGGCTTCTCGGCCTCACGGAGGCTGTCCCGGTTCGGGTCCTCGGAGCCCCGCGGCCGGCTTCTCATGGCGCCGCGCCACCCAGTTGTCGTCGCCATGGCCGCGTCTTTCCGTCCGCACCGGGCCCGTTCGCTGAGGACCGTCCTCACGGGCGGCACCAACACGTGCCCCGGCCCGTGTGGCGGGACCCGCCAGGCCCCGAGCATGGGTGCAGCACGTGCCGTGTGCCGAGAAGGAGAAGGAGCGGAGGGCCGGGATGTGCGTGTGTAAACACGTCTGTCTGCACCCAGCCTCGCATGGCTGTGCCTGTCCACGTAAACACGTAGACGTGTGTGTGCGCACACAGAATGAACACCAGTCAGTGCCATGAGAAGAGGAATAACGGGGCAGCCGGAAGGACGCCTGCCAACCCTCCCTTAGGCGAGCGCTTCCTGCCCAGGCCCTCCTGCACGTCCTCATCCAGGATGGGCTACTGATAGCCTCGGACCCCAGGCTTGTCCCGATGAGTGGCGTCGTGCCGAGCGTAAAGGGCTTTGGAGCCGCGCGGGGCGAAGCCGTGCAGCTTCTGTTCGCACTGGCCGTCGGCAGTGAGCGTGACGATGCACAGAGTAAGGCCTGCAGAGCACGGGAAGGCTTGCCAGGCGGGCAGCGCCGACGCACTCGGAGCAGTTGGCCGTTCAGAGAGAAGCGCCTGATGCTGGAGCAAATACATCTTCCCCATCCTGCGCCCCACAGGCCTGCCCTCGGGGCGCCCAGATTCCCCTGAGACCACGGCACAGGGAGCGGGAGGAAGGAGCACCCTGCCGGATGGGGGACAGGCGGAAAGGGAGCATCCAGTTGGGGGAGCTCCCGTCGCGTAGCTTGGCAGAGGCCCAGGACCGTGCCTCGGGCAGAAGGACTAGGGAAGAATGAAGGGAGGAACACGGCTCCACGGAGGCCTTCCCATGGCCATGCGGAGGCAGGAGAGCACCTGGAGGCTGTGGGTGAGGGGAGCAATGTCCGGAGCAGAAGGAGTGAGCCCCCTGGTTAATGAGGGTGCTCGCAACATAAATAGGGGAAATGGGGAGAAGGGTGTGTTCACGGGAAGGCGCATGAGCTCTCTCTGGACGTGCCGGGGACCTCCATGTGGAGGTGTTCAGCATGGAGAGCTCAGGAGTGTGGAAATTGAGTTATACCTCAATAATAAGAATAATATGATATTTTGTGAGGTTTATTACAGATCATTAGCAATCAAGGAATAAAGAAAACACAAAATAAAACCACGTGCCCGTGGCTGGTCAGCCAATTCAGAATCCCTGCGCTTAGCTTACCACTACATCATTGCAATGGAAGAGAAGCCCGTGGGAGGCGTTACTGCCAGTTAAATACGCATTGTGATCTTGCCCAGGTGGAGACTCGGGTGAGATTACAGGGAATTCTGGGAAACACCGAGGACTTCTGGGGATTGAAGTCTGGGGTTCAAAATCTCCATTTATACACGCCCCCTCGTGATCCTGTTGGGAAACCAGTTTCCCCAAAAGGGTCATGGAAACATAATCAACTTAAAGATTGCAATCATTTGGGAATAAGAGGAAAAGAGAACAAAACCCGTGATTGCCAGGCGCATTGACACAAAGCCAGTCAGGGGCCGTGCCCTTCGGCATAAGAGTATACATACAAAACAAATGCATTCAACCCCACGCTGCTCGGATCACAAAGTTCACTCTGGATCTTCTGGTGCAGCGTGTGGTCTGGGCAGGCATCTTCATGGTGCCTTCTCCAAACAGTCCACTTTCTGGATTCGGAGAGGTGGCGTGTTTCTAAACCTAAACTTACTCCCCAAAAGAATTTAAACTTTGCAATTTAAAATAATAATATTTATACATTTCCCCCTGAAGAGGGTGGTTGAGAAACACAGGATCACTTCAGGATGCATGGCTGAGTCAAGTGGCAAGAGAAATCAAAAACATCAAAAAAAGCCAAAATTAAAAAAGAGAATTTCTGGATGAAATATAGACTATCAAAGTCTTATGTGTAAAAATTCCAAGTAAAGGAAAAATAAATCTATAACAGGTCCTTGAATCAGGGCATATACGCATTTATGCATTTACCCAGTCAGTAGCCAGGACCATAGAAAGTTGCCACATTATGAAAGACAGAAAAAGGACTAGATTATAGGAGCCAGAGAGGAGCCAAATTTGAGATACTTGGTAGAATGTGGAACAAGGAAAACCTGCCTTTAACACGTTAAATAGCCGCCACCTCGAACCCCAAACATGTTCAAGTCCTCTTGTCGTGGCTCAACCTCTGGACAGCTCCCAATGCCAAAGATGGGCCCCTCGTCCTTGCTTTAATTCTATGCAGTTTGGAGAATGAGATTGTCAGGCACAGAAGCGACAATAGCCAGAAATTCCAAATACCCATCATCCACCACTGAAAGCAAGCGACAACTGGTTAAGGCGGTATGAGAAGGCAAAGCGGGGAGAGCAGTCCCATAAAAAAAGCTGAAGTCAGTTAGAAACCAGGCCCGGTAGAGGCTGGAGGAGAAAAACCAGAGATGGACCTACTGGCCACCGCTTTGGCCTCCACAGGCATCGTGCTTTTGCCGTCACCCTCGTCTGGCGGGTCCATTTGAGCTCCAGTTCGAGCTCAGGGCCCCGTTTCTGCCTTTCCTTGGCACGTGTTCATATCTTTAGAGGCTAAAGGACGTGTAGACGTCATCTGAGAGGATTCAGGAGGCAGGTGGAAACGCTACTTAACGCTGTTTCTGGTGGAAGCATGAGGTTTGATAGCAGCCATGTACATCCCATGATGGATCAGCGTCTGTCTTGTTTGGGAACGAGTGCGAATAAGCCGCAGGGGTAGAACGGTCCAGCCTGACGATGACCAGCCCGAGCCACGGCAATGCCACCGGGTTTCCAGGCAGCAGCTCATTCAGTACTGGCGTGCTCTTGCCAGCCTCTGCCGGCCCAGCCACTCATTGTTTTCTGGTGTAGATGTGAGCGAATGCTTTGTTTAAAGCACAGGCATTCCTGCTTGACCTGGGCTTATAGGAGTCACCTCTCTGGGCAATAGATAAGGGAAGCGTGCCTTTAAGAAAGGTGGGGTGGTGGTGGTAGTAGTGTGCCCAAGCATTCAGGGGCTCCAGGCACCGTGGGGAACAGTCTAGGGAGACCAGATTCAAGGCCCATTTCCTAGTGGCCTGGCAGCAGGACCTTAGGCGAGTCATTTACCTGCTCAAGCAGCTTTCTTAGGCTATAGATGGCAATGCAGGAGTCAGTCTCCATGACAGCACATTTTGTCCATTAAAAGTTCCATCTCCCAGTGAAATCTAAAAAAAACGGCCTGTAGAGAGGAGCCCCATGCCCAGGCCTCAGCAGATGGCAGGCTGGCCATGGGCCCAAGAAGACCCCAGGAAGACCCTGTCTCTCTGCCCCAGGCAGGCTCAGGAATGCTGCGTGACTCACCTAGTGCTCCTTGAAACCCCACGTGGTTTATGAGTGTATTGGGAAAGGGAATCTCTGCTCCAAGAGTTCCCCACACTGATGGCCTCACCAGTCTGGAAGGAAAATGGCGCCCATCAACCAAGACGGGAGATGGCAAGTGCACCGATGACTGAAGAACCCAAAGACAACTTCCTCTTGAGACTAAGATGGAAGAAGCAACAGCACCCATGGCCCTGCTTCCGTCCCTCAGGCAGCCTTCTTCAGGAAGAGCCCCCTTCCCAGGTGTAGGCATTGCCCACATTGCAGAGGAGGGGGCTTCCAGGAAGGGGCTTGTGCAGATTGGCCAATAAGAGTTGCTCTCTAGTTTAATCCAGGCCGGGAGTTTTTCCAGAAAGTCCCTGTAAAGGAGCCTTTTGTGAATTTCCAGGAAAGTTATGGTAGATGAAGGATGAATACAGCCCCAGACCCAAGACTGACAGTAACGACGACAGCAATAATAATACCCAGGGAGGAAGTTCGGTGGCTCAGTGGATGGAGAGCCAGACCTGCAGATGGGAGGTTCACCCCCCCACTCTTTGACCCTGGACAAGTCACTTGATGGCCATTGCTCACCCTCAGCTGAGGCACCCCCTCCTTCTCCCTGTCCTGGAGGCCCCTTTCCATGTGTGGCCATGCCTGGGACAGAGCAGAGGGGTCAGCAGCTGTTTATGATGGGCTCCGAGCACAAGAAGCTCTCACGTAGCCCGTCAGGAGCCAGGCCATCATTTAGGATGGTGTCGATGGCCATCCTTGATCAAGTGGTGAGCTCTACAGCAGGGGACAGGACGGGATTTACATTTATATTGGTGCGTATTTGCCCAACTCCTCCCAGCAGCAGGAGAGTCTTGGACTGTGTTGGGTTTAACCTAGTGCCTGGCACACAGTAAGCACTTACTAAGACGAGTGCTTGTTGACTGGCCGAGTGACCTTGTCCTCCAGTTGCCCCAGATCCAAGACACTTCTGGCACAATGAGCTTGAGAAGTGGTCTGGTTTTTCCATGTTGCATTCAGCCATCTCTGATGTAAAAGACAAATTGCAGCATCCATCTTGCCACCATCTTCTATGACTCACGTCCTCTCAGGCCAGACTTGGGTTCAGAAGACTTTTACAGAAGCTGGGAATGAGTGAGGGGGCACAGTGACATTCCAACTGCTACTTTGGCATGGCCGGTGACCTGGGCATGAGCTCTGAGCCTCAGTGTTCCCTGAGTGGCCTGTGGGCTTGCTCTCTGCTCCAGATTTAAGATCCTAGGAATGCCATGCAGAGGAACACCAGAAATCCAGAGGAGGAAGCCACATGGCCATGGTGCCCTGGGGGTGACAGAGATGATCCATTCCACACCAAAGGAAGAAGAGAAGCCACCCTGATTGGTGCCTCCTGCCTTTCCCCCAAAGGAACCAAGGCAGCTCTTGCTCGAGCTTCCAGAGCCAAGACGTGGAAGATGAACCTCTCCGGTCATGGCAAGTGGAGCATTGCTTGTGGGGATCCCTGGGGGTGAGCAACGGTGCCCATCAGACTGTCACCTGCTTGCCTCAAGTATTAAATTACGAGGTCACAGACAGGAGCAAGTCTGATAGGGAAGAAAGTGGGACAACTGTCGAAGAGACGATGCCCAGGGAGAGCATCGTCTGACTTGCGCTGGGGAGGCGGTTTGTGCAGACGAGAAGACAAGGACCAACAAGAGATCCAGAAGAAACCTGGGCCCAGGCGCAGAGGCTCTGGGTTGGGATTGCTGGACCACCGTGAGCTACAGTTGGCCAAAGATGGTCAAATGCAATTTTCTCAAGCTGTGTGAGCAAAGAGGAACATTCTTCTAAATGCCCGAGTCACCCTCCAGCCCCCACTTGCCTTCTTCTCCATCCTGGCTGGTCACGTGAGTGCCCGGCCTCTCAGTTCTGCCCCCACACCATGGTTCCTTGATATGTCACTCCACCCTCATTCATGTCCCCAGCACTCTCCGTCCCAGACTGTATTGGCCTCATCAGTCGTCTCCTGGTTCCCAGCCTCTTCCTTCTCCGATCCATCCTCCACCCAGAGGCCAAAGTAATCTTCCTAAAGCGTGGGCCTGACCCCTTTGCTCTCCTCAGCGGGGATCATCAGTAGCTCCCCAGTGCCCCTCCGTGGACCCTTTCAGGCCCTTGGCGGTTTGGCTCCAGGCCATGGCGATGTTTTCCCCACAGCACAGGCCACCATCTGGCCGATCTTCTCACACTCGTCCATCTCCCGTCTCCATTCCTCTCTCTGGGCTGCCCCCTCCAGGAGGCCACCACACCAGTGGCTGCTCATGTGTCCCCCTATCTTTTCTGTCCTCAGCCACCTGAACATTGTCTTTTCCCAGGAGAGTGGAAGCTGCCGAGTTCTAGAAGCATCCAACTCATGTGGTCAGCACTTCCCAGGGGCAAGAGAGAGCCCCTGCCCGGGGGGAGTTTATCCTTTATCCTCGGGGAGGAAACATGCACAAAGAAAGAAATCAGTGGATTGGGAAGCTGAGGCTCTGGGTGCCTCACCACTTTGGCCAAGCTTCACCCGGCTAGAAAGTCGTAATAATGATGACAACTATAGTGCACTTACTCTGTGCCTGTGCTAAGCTCTTTACAAATATTGTCTCATTTGAGCCTCCCAACAACCCCAGAAAGTAGATGCTGCCATTATCCCCATTTTACAGATGCAGAAATGGAGTCAAACTGGTGACGTGTCCCGGGACACAGCTAGTAAGTGTCCAAGGCCAGATTTGGGCTCGGGTCTCCCGGACTCCAGGCCTCTAAGCCTTGCTCCACAGCAGCCAAGGCAGGTTGCCCGAGTTCAAGTCCAGCTCACCCGCCTCTTCTAAAGTCGGTCAGTCCACAAGCCAGAGTACACTTATTAAAGACACACCTCTGGATGCTGTTAGATCCTGGGGATGTGGTGCTAAAGGGGAGTGAGGCCCCTCTAGAGGTTCCAGAGGAGGTGACTGAGCTGGGAAGTGGAGGTCATGGGACAACCTGTTTGGGAGAAGAAAGAAGAGCAGCTTTGGGGGGGGGTCTCTGCGGGGCCAGGGGTAAGACACAGACAGGGAGGGAAGGCGGTGCCCGGAACGAAGGCCAGTCTGATGGGCCTGTGAGGCTCAGAGCAGAGAAGGCCTCTGGAAGCTCTGGAGAGATGGGGGACAAGGTGGCCGCAGCTGTCCTGGCACAGGGCACTGAGGGCTGCGGCCCTCTGTAGGGTGAGAAGGGCCAAGTGTGAGAGGTTCTGGGGAACAGGCTCCGGGAGAGAGCGAGGAGCCCGGGAGGTGGTGGGCCCCCAGCAGAAGTGCGGAGATTCGGGGAGTGGAGGGGCGCCGGTTTCACATATGCGGAGTGCGAGGTAGCGCTGGGCCATGCAGTTTGGCACTTGACTGGTGAGCTGGGCTGCATGCCCGGAACTTGGAAGAGACCTGAGGCATGAGCACACTTGGTGGCATCCAGTGAGCAGGAGAACTGGGAGGGGACGTTCAGGCCTCAGACAGAGTCATGGGATGGGCTGTGGCCAAGGGTCCAGTATGGAGACCAAGAAGGAAGAGGCAGGCAGGGGAGGCCAGATCCAGGAGACGGTGCTGGAAGGCGGGGAAGGCCGAGGAGGGAGCAACAAGGCCAGATCTGCCCATCAGGAGGAGGCCGGCATCTGGGGAGGAGCCAGCTCAGTGGGCCACTGGGCCTGGACAGCAGGAAACGGCCAGAGTGTGGAGGCGGAGAGCATGGGCCAGGATGAAATAACACAACCAACACATGCTCAGCCCGGGGACTGGCCCAGAACGGCGCTGGATAGGGTTGTGGTTGGTCATGATTACTACTTGCCAGCCAGATGATGCTGGGCGAGTCATTGAACCACCCACAGCCGCAGTTTCCCAAAGTAAAGCTCCCTCCGGTCCCCGGCATCTGGCCCAGTGGCCTGTGGTAGGCGCTTCATGCACTTGTTGGGTCTTTCCGGATTCCAGGATTAAAAGGAATAAGTGTTCTGGGCTGCCCCGAGCCCCCTGCCTATGGGACTGTTGGCCAGAAGCATCTTCACAGAATGGGGAGGCAGCCAGGTTAGGGGGTCCTCAGGGACCACAGGGGAGGCCGTTCAGATGGAGGAGAGCCTGGGCCGTCGGGACTTTCCTGTGAACTCACCCACAGCCTGGCCCTCAGGAGGGTGCCCCTGGGGATCATGGCCGGACAGCAGACTCACCCTGTGGCTCCATCGTCCCATGGGACTGGGTGGCCTCTTAAGCAGCTACACATGGGCAGCCCTTTGATGGAGTGAAGCCAGCTGACTCACCTGGGGCTCGAACCCGTCCCCTTGGCCTCATCAGAACCCCAAAAATCCTTCTGAACTATAGTCCGTCTCCTCAAGTCCTCTGCAGCGAGACCGAGCTCCCAGCAGGAGTTCCAAACACTTGCCTTTCTGTCATTGGAAGCTCTCGGAGGCTGTAAAGCTGGCCGGCGGAACACCCAGGTTTCCTTATTACATGTGCTGACCTTGGCCTAACTGAGGCCTCAGAGCAAAAGTTTGAGGCAGGGCAGAGAGAGGCCAGGAATCTGCGTGTCTTCATCCTCCCTCTGTCCATGAGACAGGCTGGGCCTGGGGGCTGGGGCGTCCTCAGACCTGGGAGGGGGGCCTCGGGGCCCACAGCAGAGGCTTCTTCCACCAGGCCTCAGCATCCCCGGCTCAGGGGGACACCTGCGCCGCCGCCATACCTGCGGGCCCAGCGCTCTTCATTTGAATAGGTGAGCAGCCAAAGTCAGCTGCACAATTTGAGCTCGATTCCATCACTCAAATTTCAGTCACAACTTCTTTTGAATTCCTCGGCTGCCCTGAGGCAAAGGCTCAATGTTGATACTGAGATTAATCCCCAAAGAGCCCCTTATTTCTCAGCAGAGAAATTAAAGCTTGCCAGTTTTCCTTTCACCTGTCCTTCTGACAGCTCTGTCAGTAATGATATGCCTGCTCCGCGCCATAATCCCCGTCCTATGGTAAAGAATAATTTATTAAGAAATTAAGGGGCTCCGCTCCCCTCCGTCGGGTTGGGCTTCAAAAGTTGGCTGATCGCGCAGAGAGGATGATTATCAATGAAAAATTATTTAACAGGACCTTGGGGCTTCGGGAGACAAAGCCTAATAAGTCACATGGCCAGATATCCATCAGCGTCGTCCCCTTTAGGTTTTGTAAATGATGTTGATTATGTGACTGGAGCCCTGGCAGCGCCTGGTGACGGGGGCACAGGCCGGGGCGGGCAGAAGCTTCTTCTGAGCAGCCAGGAGGCTGCGTGTCGTGTTTGCTAAGCGTCCTGACACAGTTTCTCCTCCCTCTCCCGAATCCCAGGATTCGGCCCTGGCGCAGCTTTAATGGCCGCAGGGACGTCCGGCACCACCCGCCTGGGCCGCGTCTCTGTCGAGCCTCTCACGGGAGGCAGGCAAGGTGCGATTCGACATCACCTCCCCGTCATTCGCTCTCTGGGCATGAGGAGGAGACCCGTCGCCGGGTGTGCATCGATAAAGTTGTGTCATTTTAATCAGATTTTCTACCTTTTTATTGTTTTGATAACAAGGTTATGCCCTGGAGGAGACACATGCTCCTGGGGGGCTGCACATGTGTGAAACAAGTTTGTTCCCTTCTTCCCGTTGGATTCCCTCTTTCGGGAATAGCGTGTGCGCGTCTGCGGACGTTGGGAGGATTCCTAAGGAAAAAGACCGACAGACCGACAGACAGACAGACAGAGCCAGAGAAGGGCTCCTTGTTGTGCTGGGATTCGTGTCTGCTTGCTCAGCTCTCGCCAAACGGAGATGCGATGGAAATGTCCTCCCTCCTCATTTTCGATTCTTCTCCTTCTTCACTCCAGGAAAGTGTTAGACACGGGAGGATGTTTTCCCTCATTTCTTGCACAGTTCAGGAAGCTGTTAAAAACTGTGGGAAAGACCCAGTTCTCCTGCTTGGAGCTGAATGAAAATTATTTGACTGTTAACACATTTTAATAGATAATTTTTCACACCCGTGTGGGGAGACTCCGAGTTGAATCCTTTCTCGGCAGGCTTCCTTGCGTTTGGGGTTGACGCTTCCCGTGTCCTTTTTGCTAAATAATCTTGATAAGCTCCAACAACGAGTGCAGTAAAAACAAATAAATATAAATGGCTCCATAGAGCATCTCTTACCTTTCTCCGTGTGGCTGAGCCTCGCCCAGCGAGCTTATCATTTCTCCTCCCCTCGGTGAGACAAAGCGCTCATTTCAGAGGCCCAGATGGTCACATGAGAGAGAAGTCGTGCTCAGCCCGTGAGGCCTTCAGGCTCCTTCGGATGTGAAGGTTCAGCCTTTCCCCTCCTTTTCCTCTCCTGTCCTGGCGCTGGATGTTGGGCATCAGCTCTCTGCCTCTTGTGAGGCTCCTTCCTGGGCTCAGGCCCGCCATGACGAGGCAGCGGGGAGGCCAGGCCTCCTCACAGCTTCCCGCCACCCCATCCCTTAGTTGTTTCCGATGCCGGGGCCCAGTTCTGCCTTGTGGTGACCCTCGGCAGAGACGTCCTGGGGCACAGCAGAGAACAGCCCAGGAGCCACTGTGGGAGCACCGCCCGCCTGTCATCTGCCCAGGAGTCAGAGGCCACCGTGGGAGTGCCGCCCACCCGCCATCTTGTGGACGAAGGCCTCTGGAGGCTCAGCTGCTCATTGCAGCAGTTCCAGCCCTTCAGTCTTCCCAAGTTGTTTCTCTTTATGATGTCATTATCTACACCCTAAATTCTCCTCTCTGCTCCACATGAGTTCCTCCAGCCTTCCCTGGTTCTCTGAGATGATCCATTTGGCCATTTCCTATGGCTCAATAATATTCCATTATAGTCACCTACCGTGATCTGGCAACAGACTCAGTAGAAAGGTGCCTCGACAGCAAGAGCTCTGATGGCCCCCTTCTTCCTACAAGAGCTCTTTCCTGGTCCCCTCCCAGCCTTACCAGGTTTCTGGATGTGTGTATACACATACACGTGTGTGCATGTGTGCACATGTGTGTGCTTACACACGTGCACACCAATTAATCATTCATTTACTGATCCTCTACTTATAAACGTGGGGCCAGGCATAGACCATGGAGATGGATGTGTGCTCGGGAAAGGCACCCCCTGGTTGCAGAAGAGACTCAGGAGGAATTCCGGGATGGAGACAGAGGTGCAAATCCTGGGGGCCTGCGCGCCCTTGCTAGAAACGCCTGCTTTTGGATTTGGAGGCCTCTCGGGCCCCACTGCTAGAGGCTCTGATGCAGGGAGCCTCTTCCTGGAGGGCTTTTATTCATTTTTCTGCCGGTTCTACAGTGCTTCCTTGTTGTGGTTCTGATCTCTGATTCCTAGGGAGATGCTGAGCCTTTCCAAGCACTGATTAAAGTGCACTTCCTATTTGGAGGGGCAGAGCGGGCGCTGCTAAATGCTTTCCAGATATCGTCTCATTCAATCCTCCTAGCAAGCCCAGCACAGATCGGAGTGCCCTTCAGAGTGTCCGAGCGCATCAGGAGAAGAGGGTCTGCCAGTCACCAGGCCAGTGTGGGGCCACAGGGAGCCACGAGCTGGGTCGCCCCATCTCTCAGGAAAGCTGCTCTGCCCTGAAGGCCTCCTGATCAATATTACGAGTCCCTCATGTCTTTGGCATAGATTCCAATCTCTCATTCACCACAAATAAATTGCCAATCAGTAGTTTTTTGTTTGACTGTGACCTCTGTTTTTAAAATTAATCCCATGAAGCTTCTCTATCTTGCCTAATCATCCCTTCCATTAGTTTAATAGAAATATCTCTTCTCTATCCCTGAGTTAGGTACGTTTTTCTTGTGTTTTCTAACCCTCCTTACTTTTTGTCTTACAATCAGTATTGTAGATTGGTTCCAGTAAGACCTAGGCAGTGAGGTAAAGTGACTTGCCCAGGGTCACACAATTAGGAAGGGTCTGAGACCACATCAGAGCCCAGAACTCTGAAACAAATTATGAACCAATTTCCAAAGGATATTTCTTAAAATAATGATTCTTTTCCTGAGTTTTTACTCTCTATGAGAAAAGCAAACATGGGTCTTCTGTCTCCCTTCAACTTCTCTCCGGTGTCTCTGTAGGGCTGCATTGATCCATCTCTCTCCTTCCTTGGGCTAGTGGGAGGCAAGTTAGCACTGGCCCTAGGTCAGAGTCTCCAAGCAGAGAACTTTTCTTTTTCAGCTCGTCCCCTCCTGGTTTTACCTAGTAGTTGTTCAATATGTGATCCATTAGAACAGTGTCACCCCTGGCACTTTGGTTTGTGTGGATCCAGGATCTCGTCACAGTGGCATCCCTTCCTCATTGCTTATTGGAAGCACCCATGCTACCCACACTCCTCTTGTATATGACTTGTCCATGTTGGCCCATAAATCCTCGACCTTCCAAGAGGGCAGCTAGCATGCCAGGGCCATTTCCTAGAGCCTGTGACATAGAATCAATGCCACCGGGGAATGCATGCACTGCCTGTCAGGTATTCTTCCTCTGGTTCCATGACTAGCCTGCCTGTCTTCCCAAGCCCACCCTCCTCTGGAGGCCTCTTTTTCTCTAGTCCTCCTGGGAAATTCATCTTTGGGGATATTATCCTTCTCCATCGCCCTAATCGTTAGGCCTCTGAGATGCTGGCATTTCATGACTCACAGACAAAAGCAAAGCTAGAAGAATATCAATGTGGAAAAGCTGCCCTTTCATTATGAAAACCAGCCTGGAGTCTGTAAGAGAACTCTGTGGTTTCCTGAAAGCCATCTGATCCGTTCTCTGGTCAAATTTTGAACCAAAATCTTTCTGTTTGCATTCTGTCCAAGATATGTTGTCTGATGGACCAGCAGGATAGGCTCTGGACAAAAGGCATCCTTCATCGCCTCACTTTTTCTGTGTCTTAGGGAGGTAAGCCAAATTCTTTGGGTTTGTTATAGATCTCATTAAGGAAGGCCTGCGGTGTCCTGGGAAAATTCAGTGTTCTCCTGACTGTCGCCTACCTTGCCTTGAATATCTTCTTATCTGCCATGTTTGTTCTCATTCCCAACACAAAAGTGATTGTCCTGGGCAGAAAAGGCGGAAGCCAGTATGGACTGGTCAGCTCTGCTTTCTGTCTGTTAGGTAGCTCATCTTTTCCGTTTCAAGCAAGACCCTTTTCTGGGTCCTTCTCTTTTCTCCATCATGACTTATGGTGGGGAAACATCCTTTGTCCTCAGCTCCTTCTAAACCATAACATTCTTCACACTGTTTTTACAGCTTTTTCTCTCTCTCTCTCCGTCTCTCTGTCTCTCTCTCTCTCTCTGTCTCTCTCTCTCTCTGTCTCTCTCTCTCTCTCTCTCTCTCTCTCTCTCTCTCTCTCTCTCTCTCTCCGTCTCTCTCTCTCTCTGTCTCTGTCTCTCCGTCTCTCTCTCTCTCTCTGTCTGTCTCTCTCTGTCTGTCTCTGTCTCTCCCTCTCTCTGTCTCTGTCTCTGTCTCTCCCTCTGTCTCTCTGTCTCTCTCTCTCTCTGTCTGTCTCTCTCTCTCTCTCTCTCTCTCTCTCTCTCTCTCTCTCTCTCTCTCTCTCTCTCTCTCTCTCTCTCTCTCTCTCTCTCTCTCTCCCTCTCCTCCCCAAACAATACCTAGCTTTCATTCTCTTTGACCATAGGGTGGGAACACTCCCCACAAAGGTTCCCATCATTTCCACCTGAGCAGTCAGTTTATTGGTACAATGGATAAAATCACTGGGTCTGGGGACAGGGAGACCTGAGTTCAAATCCAGCCTTAGACACTTACTAGCTGTCTGACTCTGGGAAAGTCTCTTAGCCTCTGTCTGCTCCATTTTCTCCATCTGTAAAATTAGAATGGTGGCATGAGGATCAAATGAGATGTTTGTAAGCATTTTGCAAACATCCAGTGCTATAGAAATGCCAGTAGTGATAGTAGCCATCGCCGTCATCATAGTCATAACTATAGTAATAGATCTTTGCTCTGGCCAGGCCAGTAGTCTATCTTTTGTCATGCAAGCTCCATATTGATGCAGAAAACCACATATTCTATCACATATATGTGCTATACTTTGTTCAGCCACTTCCCAGTTGATGGTTGACCAAATGATGATGTACAAGTGCTGAGGCTTGCAATGTGCTGTAGGAAGAGGGGAAGGGGAGGATACAGAAAGACCTGGGGAGATCCACACGAGCTGATGCAGAGTGAAGTGGACAGAGCCAGAAGTCCTCTGAGCACCGCCCCAGCAGCCTCGTGAGGATGATCAAGTGTAGACGAGTCCTCCACTCTGCTTAGCCCACCCAGACCCAACAGGGAAGATGCTGTCTTACACCCAGGAGAGAACGGCTGCCCCTGGTTCTCCATGTGACTCTTCTTGCCCTTCTCGCCTCTGGCGGCCTGTTTCTTCTGACTGAGCCATGGCCACACTGTGGACTTCAGCCCCTCAGGCTCCGTGATACCGTACTCAAAGGGCTGTGCCTCATGAAGCTCTTGCCTTGTTGTCGGTCTTTGGGCAAGTGTGTGGATGCCATGGAGGTGGAGGGATGCAGGGGTGCCTTTTGTTCCTCTGCTCCTCTGAGGGATGAGCTTTCTCTCTCCAAACACTTTCTCTTCATCTCTTAAACTCTTTTCTTTCTGTCATGGAAGTCTCTCTCCTATTTTTCTAAGGAATACTTCCTGGCCCTTGATAACCCAGAGCATAGAAAGGGCTTCCTCCTGGCCTTCCCCTTTCTGGGGTGGACAAGCCACAGAATTTCTCTCTGATTTCCACGCTGATTGAAACATTCAATCTTCTGTTTAACTTCAGGTCTTTGTGGGTGTCTACATCTCCCCTCTTAAGACCCAGCTACCTTTGATTCCCTCCTACCACACACAGCTTCTTCACCTTCCTTTCTGGTTGATGCCTTGACACCCCCCTTCTCTTCGAGTCCTCATAATACAATATGGCCCTTTGGGGTGTGTGAGGGCACAGCTGCCATGCCACTCATAGTGCCCCCAAAAACATATTTGAGAAGGAGCATATTGTTATTCAGGAGTCCACTGTAGCATAAGAGGACTTTCTAACTCTAAGTCAGAGAGAGGTTGGGTCAGGGCCCTCGACCACGCAGGCAGGAAGCTAAACTGCTTTACTGAATGACTAGAAAGATTTCCAAGACGCTGTACCTTGTAAATTGACAGATCTCTCTTATTCGATTTAATTCAGCAAGCATTTATTGTGTGTATGCCCGCTATGTCAGAGATACTGGTCAGTGGGCCAGTAGGCATTTAAGTGCTTACGACGCGCTAAGCTCCAGGATACAAAGAGACAAAAGACAGTCCCTGCCCTCAAAGAGCAGGACAAGAGGCAAAGGAAAAATTCTTTCCTCCCTGAGTGGGGCCTTCCAGGTAGACTCCAGCACACATACTGGCTCTCCTTCAGCCACCCTCCCCTCTGGTGCCCCTACCCATAGGAGCTTGGCCACACAGATGTGGTCATACCGTACACCTTGCCGCCACCGACAAATGGTCCATCTCAGTTGTTCCATAAACACCCTCCATCTTTTGGCTCTGGCCATTCTCTCTGGCCATCCGCCATTCCTGGAAGGCTCTCCCTCCTCCCCTCTGACCTCTCACTTCCCTGGCTTCCTTTAAGTCCCCGTTAAAATCCCACCTCCTGGAGGAAGCTTTCCCTGACCTCTGTCAATTGATTTCCTGTTTCTATTTCTCCCATGCATATGTGCTTACATGCTTGTCTTCTCCCATTAGACCGTGTGCTCCTTGAGGGCAGGGATTGCCTTTTGCCTCTTTTTGTGTCCACAATACATACTGCAGTGGCTGGTACGTAGAAGATGCTTAATAAATGTTTGCCGTTTGATTGAAACAAACTAGATAGAGGACAAATAGAAAACAGTTAAAAGACGCGAGACATTAGAAGGCTTTGGTGACATTGGGGATAAAGAGACAAAGATACAGATTGCTCAAGTATCACAAATACTTTTGGGAAGAATCAACAGATCCAGTTATATTGATATGCAAAAGTCTGTACAGAGTAAATATAAATAAACTTGATGGGAGGGTGCTAGGCACTAGCAAGATCAGGGGCCTTGTGTGTTCTGGCTACAACTATTTCTGGACTCTCTGGGCCTTCCTCAGTGCATATTGAATCATGTTGGTTAAATTCTTTCAGGAAGTGTTAATAATCACTATCAGTTCCTATTCCATCATCTCTTTCCCATTTTTCAGATTAATTGCTTCTTTAAATAGGTCAGGTTGGAGATGTTTTCATTGAATGCCATATCTTTTTTCTCATTTTTGTTCTTTCAGATTGTAATTCCATTATCTTCGCTCTCAATTTAATGGTCTGACTATAAACAGTCAGCTCAGTTAATTCAAGAATGACTGCCACAATCGTGTCATTTTCCACCTTAAATATTTTCATTTTCTTATGCTCTTTGGTATTTGCCATGACCAGTTCTCACATTTTTTCTCAAAGGAGAGCAGAATTCTGGATGGCCTCACAAGCATTTGGCTTCTGCCATTTTTTTTATTCCCAAGTGTATTTCCTAACATTTGGGGTCTTTTCCCCTTGGGCCACTTGCGCACTTGCATCCTCAAAGAGCCACATATATGTTGATTAAATTTGGGAGATTTTATCAAATTCTTGTTAGGCTTTCTCATCCTCTGCAACAAGAGCATGGTACATAAATTGTAATTATTTTCATGATATTTTTGAAAATTCTTACTCAAACTGCATATGAGATGACCAAATGTCCCATGAAATGCCATTTCTAATCGCCTCTCAAAGCATGCTAAAACCAGCTCCTTTACTCAAGTCTCTAAGGAGAGCCTTTGAGCTATCTTTTCATTTATCCAAATCTTCCTTTCGTCTCTTGGTTTCATTTAGAAGGTACTTAAAAGACACTTGTTGATTGATCAATCGGTTAAATGATAGCATTGATACGATTCAGTCCCTCAAGAATTTTGCCTGGCCCCTTGGCCACTAGAGAAGTAGCTCATATTAGAATGTTGCCAGATAAAATCATGTCTACGGATTTTCTCAAAATTGATGATTTGCTTGGTTTGCCCCCCTTTCCCACTACTTTACCAACACCACTGCAAAAGCGGATGGAGACGCTTTTGGACTAAGGGCTGCTTTGTACTTTTCTTTGCCCCATGGGAACTGTGGCCCAATAACTCGTTCCCATACAGACTGCTTCCAGGCGATGAAGATCTCCAAAGGCAAGCAGATTGGTGGGGGATTATGCTCAACATCCTTCCAACAGGACTTGAACTTTGCCACCATATTTATTCCTCTTTGTTCCATTGTCACACCAGTGACAGTGAAGTCACACTTCTTTTTGTTGTTGAGACAATTTTCTTATCAATAATTTTCTTTTGTGGCATTATCTTTGCCAGGTTTTGAAGACATACTTATGTCTTCTGGTAGTAAATAGGGTCTCTTCTTTAGTTGCTTATGAATAAAATTATTGCATAAGGATTATTTCAGAAGATTTCTGTGAACCTGCTTGGGCCAGGTGTTATCTCCCACAGGGTCAAGCATTCATTTATTGGGCTTTATTTAGTTTTGTTTTGTTTTCATGTTAAGTCTTACTTGACTTGACACTTCTTTAAAAACTGGCCAACTTAAATCTTACACATCCTTATCTCTTGGAGAGGCCAGTGACTAGTTTTCAGTTAAACTTTGCCTAACTCCTGCCTTGCACATAATCGATGTTTAATAAATACTCTTGCAATTATCTTGAATCACTCTTTATTTCTGTTCTTAACTTCATAATCTCTCTGTTTTTACTTTCCTTTAGGCTACTGCTTTGATTCTTTTCCATTGCCTTTCGGTGGAAGCTTTGTTCACTTATTTTCCCTCTTATTAGTGTAGGCATTCAGCAACATAAATACATCCTGAAAAATTATTTTGATCCCATCCCATAGATTTTTGTATTATTGTTATAATTCCTTAAAGGATCGTTATTTTTCTAGTTTCTACTTTAGCCACTTCATGGTTTGATAGATTGCTTCTTCACTTTCCTTGTAGTTTTGTGATTCTTGCTCATGCTCTTGTCATTTAATTCTAATTGGCTATTGACATCTGAAAATACAACATAAGTCATGGCTGCCTTTTGAATTTACGTATGGCTCTTCTGTAACCTAGCATGTGACCAGTTTTTGTGAGAATTGGAAGGGGGTGGAAATCATGAATCATGTAGCCATGGAAAAATATTCTAAATAAAAAAAAAAGTGACAGCAAATATCCCAGAAACTAACTAATGGAAAGCAATATTAGGCCACTTCTAAAACTGAGAAAGTAAGAAAATCCTTTGTTTTGCACTAGGCATAATTTATCTGTTCCTTTCATGTTGTTTCTCCAATAAACGTAGGCAGATATTTAATACAAAAAAAGAAAAGAAATATTTCTTTACTTATTTATAACATATTAAATAAGCATTTTAGAGCTATGATTTTTAAAATTATTAATTGTTCCTATTCTGATAAAGGCATTTAAAGTCTCCTGCTATGACTACTATACTTGGCTGTTTCTTTTTGTGTCATCATTAACCAGACTTTTACAAATTTAACTTTTGGATTATGTGGGGCATACCAATTGGACATTATTACATTTTTGGATCAGCATTTATAGTTTAAGAACTAGAAAAGACAAACTATATCTAGTTTAACTCCCTCATTTAGCATATGAGAAAACAGAGTTAAAAGTCAATTATTTTCAAGATCCCATTGCATTGTGATTTGAGCTCAGATTCTCTCACTCTATATTCTTTTAATAACACCATATTTGCTATTATTTTACTTTCCCTTTGAAGACAGGTGGTGTGGAAGATATAGAATTGATTTTGATACCAGAAAGTTTTGGGTTCAAGTCTTACCTTTGCCGCATTCTGCTGATGTGGCCAAGCAAATCCCCTCCCATTTTCACAACTCTTTGAGACTTATGTTTGCAGAGAAAATATAGACTGCATTGGTAGAAGGAGTTGATCTTGAATTTAACTTTACCAATAAAATTCTACCTCCAGTGTCATCCAGGCCTTTCCTTTCAATTTGTTGTCATTTCTACTTCTGTCTCTTTCAGAGTTTTCAAGTTCAGATTCCACTTTATCAAGAAGCTTTAGCCATACTCCTCTTCCTGCTTTTTTGAACGTACAATTTCATTCAAATCCTTTAGACTAACCTCTTAATTTTAATAGAGTCCTATATTTATTCCAAATACATCTTCAAAAGGCAACATTGTTGATCATTTTGATTTGAGACATAGTTTGTCACTCTTTTTCTTTTAATGAGAGAATTTAAACCATTCACATTTGAGGAATGCATGTCATTTGTTTTCTATTATTTTCTTCATGCCCTTGATAATTCCTGAAGTAAATGAAATCTACATCAATATTCTGATTTCCTAAAAGTAATGAAATTAGTTATATCCTTTTTCCAAAATATTAATTCACATGTCTTTTTGAAGATAAATCTGCTTTCAATTAGAGATACTTTTGAATTACCCTATCCTTTCCTTTTTCATTTTTTGCTACTTTTTTTCCTCATCTGTATCAAAAACCTTTTTATTAGGAAATATGATGATATTTTAACACTTTTTACCTTTTCATATTAATCATATGGTATTAACCCAGTGCTTCCTTGGAACTGTGAACTCGGGACTTCCTCTAAGAATGCCAATCACGATTCATCCTTGCCTATCCTACCTGTGCCCCTAAAAATGCCATTGGACAGAGCCATTAAGATATCATTGTTAACTTTGGAGAGAGCATTTACAGAAGCCACCATGCTTATCTACCCTGGTTTCAGAATTTCCTTACAGAAATAACTTTTCTTAATATAAAAGGTTTTCCTCCCCCTCCTTTTATTTTTCACATATTTATGTATCCCTTTTAGTACATCCAGACTTATATGTTAATGATGGGTCAGATCCCACCACATCTCAGGGAAATCTCTGATGAGATCAACTTAGGTTCCCAGCATTAGGATCTTTATATCCTTTTCACTGTAGCCATCCCTCGTGCATAGGTATACCGATATCCTGAATTCGTGGGATTTATTATTAGCTCTTCCTTGTGGTTTTCCTTCTCTGAATCTTGTTTCTTTCTCTTTTTCTTCCTACTATGGTGCTATGTCATCTCACAGGATAGATTCACGTCAACAGTTTTCTCCCTCTTTCCCTTTTTGGTTTAAAATCCTTAGAATTGAGTTTTTAAGCTTGCCCTCTTATATTGGCTACAGTGCCTCCGAAGATGCCTTTTTGGACCCAAAAGTGGAGCTTTGCATTTATCCCCATTCATTTCCGTCTTGCCAGTCCCAGCGTTTCAGGGCGTCTGTGGTTCCTGATTCTCTCCCTCATTATAGTAGCTACAAGCTTGTGACGTGGTTTTTAGGCTTTCGTGTCAGTCTTTGATAAGAGCGTTGGACAAAATAGGACCAAGAACGGACGTCTGGGGCATTTCCTCAGACTCCCCCCAGATGGACATCTCTCAGGGTTTTTTCCGAAGGCACGTGAGGGATCCTGAGAGGCCCGTGGAGAGGCTGCCCCCGGCGTCCAGAGGTGTGTGGACGTCAGGACAAGAAAGGGAGATGTGAGAGATGGCAGAGGAAGAACGGATGGGGCTTGGGTGCAGGAGCAGAGAAGGAGAAGGAGTGAAGGGTGATCCAGAGCCTTAGGTTCACCGCCTGGCAAGATGGCGGTTCATTTAGCAGATGAGGGAGAGGAGGAAGAATTCCCTTTAGAGGGTCCTGCAGCGGAGTCGGCCAGATCGTCCTGTAGGTGCTTGGGAAGGCTCTGGGAGCCGCCCTTCCTCATGATTGGGCGGAGAAGGATGGGGAAGAGGCTGTCCTAGAAACAGGAAGAAACGCCATAAAGGGCGACAGCATTCCAAGGGAGGAGACAGCCGGCCAGAGCAGCCCTCTGGGAGAAGGGGGGCCTCGGAAGAGCGGGGTGGGGGGCTCCCAGCATTCAGGAAGGCCGGCTGTGGGCGGCGCGTTTAAGAACATTTAATGACAATGGAGGGCCGCACGCTTGGAACCCCCCAAAGAAAACAACCCATAATGCTCTGCTATGGCTCAGCTGATTGCTCCGGGCTTCGGCTCCAAAAGCTCCCGTGTGAGTGGCTCCTCGATGAGCTCCCCGCGGCCCGCAGCCTGAAAATGGCCCCGGGCTCGTGGGGTGCGCGGGGGTGGGGCGGCCGCTGTCGGGGGAGCCCCCGCACTGCTCTTAAACCGCCCTTCTCCGCTGACCTGGGGAGGCCCCCTCCCTGCCTGGGCCCGGCTCCCGGCCAGCCTGTGGAAGGAAGCCCAGTTCTCGCCTCTCAGGCAGGGTGGAGGCTGCGATGGAGTCGTCCTGCTGCCTCCACTGATATTTATGTGTGTTCCCAGCCATGGGAAGAGCGGAGCGACCCGCCCGCGGGGCCCAGGCAGCCTCCCTCAGCGCCTCTGGGAGGGCGGGCAGCCTCTGTCCGGACCCTCCGGCCCTCGGGGAAACGCCGCTCCACTGCTCGGGTTAGTCCCCGAGCATTCTGGGAGAGCACGAGAGAAACCGGAAGTTGTTTGCCGCTGAATGCGCCAAAGGCCGCCGGGATGTCCTGTCCGCGCCGCCATCTTGTTCCCTCGCAGGCCCCACGTGGATTCGCTTTGTTTCGTTGGCCGTTGTGCATCGCCGTGTTGAGCACCGTCCCTGGCACATACGAGGCGCTCATGAGGGGGCAGCGAGTGGCTCCGGGGGGGGAGAGTCAGACTGAGAGACCGGAGGTCCTGGGCCCTGGCTGGGTGACCCTGGGCAAGTCCCTTCACTGCCATGGCCCAGCCCTGACCGCTCTTCTGCCTGGGAACCTCTACTTAGTATCGGTTCTGAGGTGGAAGAGAAGGAAGAGAATGCTTGTTGACCGACTCTCCCCCTTTACCTCAGTTTCCTTCCCTGTCCAGCCTAGCGCTCGCTCTTTGTGAAACTCCTCCTCCTGCTGTTGCTACTTCTGCATGCTTTAAGGTGTGAAAACATTTCTAAAAGATCCTCACCTTGGATCCTTTCCACAGCTTTGCTCACACACACACACACAACCAGTAAGAGCCCGAGGCAGGATTTGAACTCAGATCTTCGGACTCCCCGTTCAGCCCCTAGATACATCTTAATAATCCTTAGGGGGTTAGCTTTCTCTCCAGTCTCCCTCTTGCTTCCCTGACCTGTACAGAGGGTTACAGAGGGGCCTGGAAGGGGCCCCCTTTGGGCAGAGGAACGTGGCTGCCCAGGCTCCCCCAGCATGTGTCCTTGGGGCAGCAGGGGGGGCCTCACTCAGCCATCCAGCCCCTGCCCCTCCTGGGGGTGCTCTCACTAGGCCATCCGGCCCCTGCCCCTCCTGGGGGGCCCTCGCTCGGCCGTCCGGCCCCTGCCCCTCCCGGGGGGCCCTCGCTCGGCCGTCCGGCCCCTGCCCCCCGCCTCCTTGCATGCACACGGCTTGTTTTCCGTTTCTTGCCAGGAACGGTGAGCAACCCGAATTTCCTGCCTGACCGGTCCCGCCCGGCCCGAGATGGGTCCCCTTTGTTGGTTTGTGCTGCTGTTTCCGACTCTGCTAATTACATTATCACCTGATCCGGACTCGGAGGGGATGGAAACAAGGCCGAGCCGGCCTGGCAGCCAGCGGGTTTTCGCTGGCTTGAAACAATGTGCGTCCAGCTCCTCCTTCTTCCCGAGGCCTCCGCTCGGCTGGCCACAAAGGACAGCGCGGCCCGCTTAAGGCCCAAGGCTCAGGGCTCAGGGTGTGTCCGGGCCGCCCCTCGCGTGGGGACCCCCAGGCCCCCCGAGGCTTTCCCGCCCCGTCTCCCCATCAAAGCTCCTCGCCCACCTTCCATGGCTGTACAATGGGGGCTCTTCCTCCAGAGGTCTCCTACTCACTGGCTCACGGGCCACAGGGGGCCCCTTGGGGACGCCCCCCGCCTGAGGTTCTGGCTGCCCCTCCCCCTCTCGGGCTAGGCTGGGTCGGACCGGACCTGCGGGCAGTGGAGCGAGCAGCGGCCTCTGGCCAGGGCCCGTTTTGGCCCGGAGCGGGACGGGGGAGGCCCCCAGAACCGGGCCAGACCGGGCCAGCGCCTCCCGAGCGAGCGTCTGGTGCTAATGAGCTCCCTAATGCGCTTCCTTCAGCTAAATTGATTCGTGCATTTCGAAGAGAACATTATCTAATGAATTTTCTTTGAATAGAAAGCAATTAAAAGGACAAATCAGCGTGATTAACCCCCGGGCGACCCCGAGCCACGCGCCGCACACTTGGAAATTATAGCGTGGAAAGTGGGGCCGCCGCCGGGCGCCCCCCTAATCCGTGCAAATGGAGGAACAACAGAGTTAATTTCTTGGGTGACCCCGCTGGGTATCACCTGGATTATGCTGGTGCTCAATTGGCTTCATGCAGAATAAAGACGGCCGGGCTTCTCCCGCAGAAGGGCTTCGGTTCCGTCAGCCTCGCGCCGCCCTTCCGGAACACGGTCCCGTTGGACCACTCCGGAACCGAGCGGCGCCAGGAGCCCCCGCGCTGCCCGCCCCTCAGCCTTCTCCCCTTTCTCTTCCAGACTCCTTCCGCAGGCGGGTGCTGTACAAGCTGATGACGGCCGTGAAAGCCGGGGACACCGTGTCCTACGGGCAGCTCGCGGCCCTGGCGGGGAACAGTCGGGCCGCCAGAGCTGTGGGGGGCGTCATGAGGCACAACCCGGTAAGGAAGGGGGGCCGGGGGGGCGGGGGGGCGCTTTTCTGTCCTGGGGCGACAGCAGCCGTCTGGCCGCTAACCCCTGGCGGGGTGCCCGGATGTCGGGGACGGGGCGGGAATCCCCCAGAGCAGACGAGCCTGGAAAGCGGGGATTGCGGGCGCTCTGCCCCCCCAGCACCGTTGGCGCCCGGTCTCTCCCCCGCGGCTGCTGGGCATGGCAGGCTCCGCGCCCCGGGCAAAGGCGACGGCGCTGCTGGAGGCGCCAGTTACAAAAGCGCATCGTTAGCCTTGGAGCGCCTCTCCGGGACCCCCTCATCTAGCGGGGCCTTTTCTGCCCTTTTGAGATGCGCCGCTGAGTCGAGCGCATCCCACACGGCCCCTCGCTTCGGGGGTCCCCGAGAAGATGGCGGCTGCAGCATCCTGCCGGGCCCTGGCATCGGGAGATGGGCGCCTGAGCGGCGAGGGGGCTGCGCCGTGGGAGAGCTCGTCTTCCTCCGCCATCTGCGCCCCAGCCAGGAGAGAGGGGCCGCCCGCCCGTCCTGAGCCTTCCCGAGGTACGACGTAGGAGACGGGGGCGCAGCGTGCCAGGGACCGCGTGCCCCACGGCCAGGCACTCCGGGCCCACCTCCAGCATGGCCAGCTCTTACGTCCGAATCCTGAGGACAGTGGCGCCATCCGGCTCCGTTTAGAGCCCCAAAGGGATGAGGAGGCCACTAGGCCGCTGGACGTCGGGGGGCAGAGACTGGACACTCGGGCCCACAGCAGGAGGCAGGCGATCAGGGGAGCCAAGAATCCAGGCAAAGGCCGCTAAGAAAACTGGACGTGGGAAAGAGGTCCGGAGGGCTTCTTGTAGGTGGTGACAAGGGAGCTAAGCCTTAAAGGAAAGCCAGGCTCTCCCCAGGCAGAGGGGAAGGGGTGCCCTCTAGACCTGGCTGTGCTAGTGTGAGAAGCAGGGTGGGCAGACGGGGCCCGAGGCCTTCATGTGCCCCTTCCAGGCTGCTCTTCCTGTGGGCCAGGGATGGCCAGCTGGTGGTCAATTTGCAGAGCAGGCCCTCTGCAAGGCTCCTGTTGGCCTGGAGTTCCTTCACGTAATTCATTCAGTGACCTTCAACTTTATGAGAAGGTGCCGCAGCCGCCAAGATGTGCACCATCTTGGCTTGAAGTTATGCCGAGGAATGCCAGGAACGGCTCCCCTTTGGCAAGAAAATCTTCAGGCTGGTTACTTCAGTCGAGATTGGCCGAGCACCCATGAAGTTCGGCGAGAAATCCCATTAGAATAGGAGAGGAGGCTCAGAAAGACATCCTGGGCCCTTGTGGGAGATGGAGAACGTTGGGGTTGGGCATCCTAATGACTGGATCCTCCTTCAGAGATGGCGTCTCCACTTCCTGCTTCCTGTCAGCAGGGGCAGATGGGAGCTTCCTGCCCTCCCTCTTCCTGTCAGCAGAGGCAGATGGGAGCTTCCTGCCCTCCCTCTTCCTGTCAGCAGAGGCAGATGGGAGCTTCCTGCCCTCCCTCTTCCTGTCAGCAGGGGCAGATGGGTGCTTCCTGCCTTCCCCCTTCCTGTCAGCAGGGGCAGATGGAGACTTTGGGCCATTCCAGCTTCTCTCCCTGCCCTACCCCAAAGGGCTGAGTGCTTTGCCAGGCCCGAGCATTGACTGTCTGGTGCGTTTCAGAGAAGATGGAGGAGGACGGGCTGCAGCGTCCCGGAGCTGCCCCGCCTTATGCCATCCTCGGGCGGCTGCCCATAAGCTCGAGAGTGTGCCAGTGCCCGTCAGGGATCTGTTGCCTTGTTTTCCTCTCTCCGGGGCTGGCCAGAGGCCACAGAACGGGCAGGGAAGCCGGCGCTTGTGGTAAAAAGGCATTTGGGTGCTGGGCCGCTTCCCCCCTCGCTGGCTCGCACCGTTTCCCTTCTAGACGGCAGCCCATTGCTGGGGTTCCCTCCTCGGCCACCGTCTGCTCCCCACCTTTTCCCAGACACGTTCACGGGCTCTGCGAGAAGCCGCGCCAGGCTCGCCCTGCGGGCCCCGCGGCGTCTGTGCTGTCAGACCAGGAGGAAAGCCGCCCGCCCGGCAGGGATGGATCCCAGCGTCTGCGCGTCCTGCGCCCACCGGGATTTGGCTATTGATGAGGCCAAGAGAAAAACAAGCTTCTTCCCTGTGGCTGCTCCCCTGCAGCGCGGACGCGAAGCGAGAGCCGACGCCGCCTCGCAGGATCCCTCCCGTTAGTGACTGAGAGGCCCGGCTAGGTCGGGAGCTCCCTGGCTGTGGAGCCGCCAAGGGGAGCCGTTCTGGGTTGCTGATACGAATTGCGGGAGGGTCCGGCCCTGGGGCGGGGCCCAGCAAGCTCTGTGAGTAGTCACCAAGCGGGCAGCAGAAGAGCCCCGAGAGGAGCCACCGCCGCAGCTTGGGGAGGCTCTGAAAGGTGTCCCCTTTGGGTGGAGAACCGAACCAGAACCTGGTGCCGCCGCCCGTCGCCTGCCTCAGTGGGGCGCCCGTGGAGGCCCAGAGGAGGAGAGCCACCGCCCACCCCGTGTCCAAAGAGGTGTGGCCCACCCAGGCTCGAAGCTGGCGGGTTGTACCCGAGCCTGAGACGGCCGCCCGTGTTGACTTCTGGGCTGGACAAGGAGGAGGCCCGGGCGGGGAGGCCGGCCCGCTTTCACCAAACCTTGGCCTGGAGACCAGGGAGTGCTGACCGCTGCTGAAAGGGGCGCGAGAGGGAGCGGGGCAGAGCCCAAGGCCCCCCGATGGCGTCCGCTCTCCTTCTGGCCAACCAGGACGTGGACGCCCAAAGGCTCCCCCGAAGACCGTCTCAGGGCACGACGCTGCGTCCCCCCTCGATCGAGTGACAGAGCCGGAAGTCCCGAGGAGTCGGGGTCCGTCTGGGCGTCCCGCCACGCTGCCCTGCGTTCAAGCGTGGATCGAGGCCCCGGAAGGCGTCTCCTGGCGTTCCTTTTTAAGTCAGAATTCTTCGCTTTCTGCCCAGGAAGAGGGAAGGGAGCCCCCACGCTGCTGCGTGGCTCCGTGCTCTCCTCTGGACCTCATCGGCCCAGAATGGAAGGACGAAGGAGGGAGGCCGAGACGGCTGGAAGCGGCCCCGCCCTTCCTTCCGCCAAGACTGCGGCTCCCTCGGAGCCCCTGAGAGCGTCCGTGGCAGACGTGGCAGCCGCTCCGGAGTGATCCCGAAGCACGAACTCGCGGTCTTGGCGGTGGAAGGACGAGGCTGTCCCCCTCCGGCGGCACAGCCTTTCCCGGAAAGCTCGCCCGAGGCCGCGCAGAATGGGGGGGCTGAGCCAGCGCTTCTGGCAGGCTTGGAGGCGGGCAGAGCCTTTGGCAGAC
The DNA here is from genome assembly GCF_027887165.1 of Monodelphis domestica. Classification (NCBI taxonomy): domain Eukaryota; kingdom Metazoa; phylum Chordata; class Mammalia; order Didelphimorphia; family Didelphidae; genus Monodelphis; species Monodelphis domestica. The sequence goes on along the minus strand of NC_077227.1, from coordinate 4,963,694 downwards.
GTTGGCACGCCGGAGGGAGAAGTCGGCCCACTCGGGCCTCTCTGGGCCCTTCGCAGCCTCCTGCCTCTGAACGTGCAGAACATGAGACACGATTCCGAAGAGCCACCTTGGGCTCTCCTGCCCTCGGCGAGTCCTGTGAGCTCTCCGGGGTCCCTGCGGGAGGGTGTGGGCGGCCTCGATGGCCCCCCCAGCTCCCACAGAGCCCGGGGGGCACAGACGGGGGCTCCTGAGCCCGGTCCGGGCCCCCTTTAGACCCGGCGCCGTCCCCCGTGCCGGCCGTGCCAGCTCCCAGGGCGTCACCGCCTGCCTCCCTCTCTTCCAGGTCCCCATCCTCATCCCGTGCCACCGAGTGATCTGCAGCAGCGGAAAGACGGGCCACTACACGGGCGGAGCCGGCGCGAGCGCCAAGGAGTGGCTGCTGGCGCACGAGCGGCGCCTGAAGGGCGAGGGGGCCCGCTGAGGCGCGGCCCAGCGCCGCCCCGCCTGGCAGCCGGACCCCCGCGCTTCCCAGGCAGCTGACGCCTCGGGGACGGCGAGGCTGGACAAGCAGGCGGGCTCCGGCAGCGGCGCCTGGACTGGCTTCCCATCTCCAGCCCCGCTTTTGCTCTACTGTTGTGCCCGTTGCACGGCGCGCGGACCAGGAAGCGGCCCGGCCCCGCTTCCTGTTGGTGCTGCCCTCGGCCTCTCCCCGCCCCCTCCAGGGCCCCGCTTTGGGGCGAATAAAGCTCTCTGGCCGCCCCCTCCCCCCGCGTGTCCGTCTCTGCTTCACCTCCCTCAAGGCCGGGGGAACAATGGCGGCTCTCGGGTGGCAGCGACGCGGCCGCTCTGGGAGAAGCTCGGCCCGAGAGGCCGGAGGCGCTCCCTGCCGGGCTTTCCCGCCGCTCAGAAGCCTCCGGACGTTGGCGGCCGACAGTGCGGCCCCTTGGTTGGCGAGCGCCCTCTGGGCATGGAGAATGGCAGGCCCGGGCCCTATGGCTGCGGGTGGCAGGCGGATCCCCCACCCCCCGCAGGGCCCCTCCAGCCGGACTGTCGGCCAGGCGTGCCGGCCCAGCCTCGAGGAGTTTGGCCGCGTCCCCGGAACCCCGAGATGGCAGCCTGCCCAGACGGGGTCCGGAGGTTCCAAAGCTCCCTCCTTTGGCCCAGATAAAGGGATGATTGTCCGAGGCCTGCTGTCTGCCCGGGCAGCCCTGGGCACGGACAGAGGGCGGTGGGCCTCTCCCTGCTGCTTTGGGGGCCCGAAGAGGGCTGGGCCGCCCTCTGCATTTCCTTCTGGGACGGACGCCCGGCCAGGCGCGAGAGGGAGGCGCCGGGCAGAGCAGCGCCCCGTCGCCTCAGGCCGCGTGGTTTTCGACAGAGGGTGCTGCGGCCCCCCTTGGCGCGGCCCCCTCCTCTGGGAGAAGGACAGGAAAAGGAGCCGCTCGAGGACCCGCCAGGAGACGAGCCCCTCCGGCCTCGCACGGGTGGCCTCTGAAGGCCAGGGAGGGCCTCGTGGTGACGTGAAGGAGCTCGGGGTTCTCAGAGAAAAATGGGGGCCCCAAGGGGGGAGAGGGGGAGGGAGGGAGCCCACAGGGTGCGGAGGGGCTCCAAGGGAGGGGGAGGGAAGGAGCCCACAGGGTGCGGAGGGGCCCCAAGGGAGGGGGAGGGAAGGAGCCCACAGGGTGCGGAGGGGCCCCAAGGGAGGGGGAGGGAAGGAGCCCACAGGGTGCAGAGGGGCCTTGAGGCAGGGCTATGGGGGAGAGGAGGGAGGGAAGGAGCCCACAGGGTGCGGAGGGGCCCCAAGGGAGGGCTGAGGGGGGGGGGAGGAGGGAGGGAAGGAGCCCCCAGGGCGCAGAGGGTCCCCAAGGGAGGGGGAGGGGGAAGGGAAGGAGCCCCCAGGGCGCAGAGGGGCCCCAAGGGGGGGCTGAGGGAGACAGACAGATGGAGAGGAGAGACAGAGATGGAGAGAGGGAGAGACAGAGAGACAGAGACAGATGGAGAGGAGAGACCGAGAGATGGAGAGACAGAGAGGGAGGGAGGGATACAGAGAGAGAAAGAGAGAGCTAAAGAGATAGATAAGGCAGAGCCGGGAGAGGGGGACCTGCAGGGGGTGACTCGAGGCGTCTGATTTTCCTCCGAAGGTGACCCCAGAAGGGCAGGAGGCAGTGGCCCCTCGGTGCCCAGCCGTGTGCAGGACAGCCTTGGCTCTCCCCCCTAACTGCCATAGGCCCGTCAGGGAGGGTCGTCGGTGGCGTGGACGTGCTCGGCAGTCCCGTCTGTGTGAAGTAACGGGGTGGCAGCTGAAAGCCAGGCCCGGCCCCTGGAGAAACTGCAGGTCCGGCCTGGCCTGAGGGCCGAGGGCAGCAGGCCACAGGCTCCTGGGCCGAGTGGCTCCAGCCGCAGACAGACGCAGCGCCTGGGCTCCATCACGCCGGGGCGCCTCCGACAAGGCTCCTTCTGTTAAAGTGGGCGGCTGGATAAGCGAGGCGCGGAGGGTCGCCAGGAAGAAGGTGAGAATTGACGTGCGCGCGGGGCGCCGACAGGCCTCTGACTGATGAAAGGATATTGTGAACAAGCCTTTGAAGGCTCTCCTTAATGGGTTTTGTTTTTCTTCATTGAAAAAGAAGCACAAGGAAAAAAGTACTACATGGACAGGAATGAAGATGGATCCTGGACAGGAATTTAGCCGGGGGGGGGGGGGGGGGTCAGCGTCTTACTTTCAGTCCTAACGTCTTCACTTGTCGTTGTCTCTACTCCAGGGCCCTGATCCTAGGGCAAAGCCTCACGGAAGGGAAATGGTTGGCTTGGATGGATGGATGAACAGATAGACAAACAGACAGATGGATAGATGGATGGATGGATGGATGGACGGTTGGACAGATGGATGGAAGAAAGAGTGGGTAGGTGGATGGATGGATGGATGGATGGATGGATGGATGGATGGATGGATGGATGGATGGAAGAGTGGATGGGTGGATGAATGAAGGGATGGATGGATGGAAGGACGGACGGATGGATGGACGGAAGGAAGAGTGGTTAGGTGGATGGATGGACGGGTGGATGGATGGATGGATGGATGGATGGATGGATGGATGGATGGATGGACAGATGGAAGAAAGAGTGGGTAGGTGGATGGATGGATGGATGGGTGGGTGGATGGATGGATGGAAGGAAGGAAGGAACGAACGAACGAACAAACAAACAAGTAAGATATGCCCAGGCTGGTTCTTGATGATTCTGGGAGATGACAACTCTGTTGATTGTTGAACTTCGCACAGAAGAAAGGGCACCTCTTCATGGTCTCCATCCCTATACCTCAGCCTCTGACAAAGGGCCAGAGAAAAACCTATGACCTTCACAGCCAAGGGAGGGGCCCCAATTGCCCGAGAGAGCATGCTTGCTTGGCTCAGCACTTTTCTTTCCAGTTTACATAGAGATCTCTCGGTCTGGACTCCTTGGTGGAGTTTGGAGGCGCCCTTAGTCCACATAGGGTTTAGTCTGTGCTCCTTGTTTTTATCCCTTTTCCTGGAATCAGACACAAACATTAATCACAGTCCTATAATATTTTATCAATAAATGACAGGTTCCCATAGTTTAAAGCTTTTAGGCATATATTGATATTATAGCAAGAGTATATATATTAACTTGTATTACTGCAGGGAAAAATAATATTAATATTAATTATGTGTACCTTCAGTACAAAAAAATGAGAAAAAAAATCAAATATTCTGATCAAAAAATAAAAGAAAAGAAATAAGAAAAATAAGAAAAAAATCAGTAATTCAATATATTCTTGGAAAAAAAACCAGCATCCATTTGTCTATGGATTATTATCTCCAATTCATATGATAAGATAGAGTCAATCAGTCTCAGCAGAAGATGCTTTCTTCACATGTGAGCAGTGAATCCAAGAGTCTCTTTCTCCAATCTTTATAGATGTTGGAGTAGTTAATAATATTTGGAATGGTCCTTCCCATGAAGGTTGAGTTGCTCCAGTTTGCTTGAAATTCTTTATATAAACTTTATCTCCTGGGTTCAGGTCATGCAGAGAAAAGTCTAATGGTCCGGCTTGTACTGCAGCTCCAGATTCATGAAGTTCACGTAGTTTGTGCTGTAACTCCTGTATATAGGAAGCAATAGTAATATCTCCCCCTAATAGCGATGTATAAGCTGGGGAGAAAGGCTTAGCCTGTATAGGCGGATGTCCAAAAAGCATCTCAAATGGTGAAATATGTAAGTCTCCTCTAGGCCTGCTTCTAAGGTAAAATAGGGCCAGAGGGAGAATTTCAGGCCATTTTAAATGGGTCTCAGTGTATAATTTGCCAATCACAGTCTTAAGTTCTTTATTCATCCTCTCCACTTGGCCTGAGCTCTGGGGGTGATATGGAACATGGAATTTTGGAGTTATCCCCAAGCAAGAATATATTTGATTTAAGACAGAATCGGTAAAATGACTCCCTCTATCGGAGTCAATACGTGCTGGCAGGCCAAAACGAGGAATAATTTCTTTTAAAAGTATCTTTGCAACAAAATCTGCTGTGGCTTGGTTGTAGGAAATGCTTCCGGCCATCTGGTTAGTTGATCTACAATCACTAGACAAAATTTATAACGTCCAGCCTTTGGCATCATTATGAAATCTATCTGTAGATGTTCAAAAGGTGTGTAAGCCAGAGGACGTCCCCCAAAGGCTTTTCCACGATATGCATGTTGGTTATATGCCTGGCAGATAGGGCAAGCTGAACATACTTTAGAGGCTATAGTAGTTATACCAGGGGCTATCCATACTCTCTTGACAGAGTCCACGATGCCCTTAGAGCTGGACTGTGACTCCTTAGATTTGGACTGTGAGCTCCTTAGAGTCAGACTGTGAGCCCCTTAGAGTCAGACTGTGAGCCCCTTAGAATCTGACTGTGAGCTCCTTAGAGTTGGGCTGTGAGCCCCTTAGAGTTGAACTGTGAGCTCCTTAGAGTTGGTAGAGTTGGACTGAGCTCCTTAAAATCTGGTTGTAAACCCCTTAGAGTCAGACTGTGAGCCCCTTAGAGTTGGACTGTGACTCCTTAGAGTTGGGCTGTGAGCCCCTTAGAGTTGAACTGTGAGCTCCTTAGAGTTGGTAGAGTTGGACTGTGAGCTCCTTAAAATCTGACTGTGAGCCCCTTAGAGTCGGACTGTGACTCCTTAGAGTTGGTAGAGTTGGACTGTGAGCTCCTTAAAATCTGACTGTGAGCCCCTTAGAGTCGGACTGTGACTCCTTAGAGTTGGACTGTGACTCCTTAGAGTTGGACTGTGACTCCTTAGAGTCGGACTGTGAGCCCCTTAGAGTCGGACTGTGAGCTCCTTAGAGTCGGACTGTGAGCTCCTTAGAGTCGGACTGTGAGCTCCTTAGAGTCGGACTGTGACTCCTTAGAGTCGGACTGTGAGCCCCTTAGAGTTGGACTGTGACTCCTTAGAGTCGGACTGTGAGCTCCTTAGAGTCAGAATGTGAGCCCCTTAGAGTCAGACTGTGAGCCCCTTAGAGTCAGACTGTGAGCCCCTTAGAATCTGACTATGAGCTCCTTAGAGTTGGGCTGTGAGCCCCTTAGAGTTGAACTGTGAGCTCCTTAGAGTTGGTAGAGTCGGACTGTGAGCCCCTTAGAGTCGGACTGTGAGCCCCTTAGAGTCGGACTGTGAGCCCCTTAGAGTCGGACTGTGAGCCCCTTAGAGTCGGACTGTGAGCTCCTTAGAGTCGGACTGTGAGCCCCTTAGAGTTGGACTGTGAGCTCCTTAGAGTCGGACTGTGAGCCCCTTAGAGTCGGACTGTGAGCCCCTTAGAGTCGGACTGTGACTCCTTAGAGTTGGGCTGTGAGCCCCTTAGAGTTGAACTGTGAGCTCCTTAGAGTTGGTAGAGTTGGACTGTGAGCTCCTTAAAATCTGACTGTGAGCCCCTTAGAGTCGGACTGTGACTCCTTAGAGTTGGGCTGTGAGCCCCTTAGAGTTGAACTGTGAGCTCCTTAGAGTTGGTAGAGTTGGACTGTGAGCTCCTTAAAATCTGACTGTGAGCCCCTTAGAGTCGGACTGTGACTCCTTAGAGTTGGTAGAGTTGGACTGTGAGCTCCTTAAAATCTGACTGTGAGCCCCTTAGAGTCGGACTGTGACTCCTTAGAGTTGGACTGTGACTCCTTAGAGTCGGACTGTGAGCCCCTTAGAGTCAGACTGTGAGCCCCTTAGAATCTGACTATGAGCTCCTTAGAGTTGGGCTGTGAGCCCCTTAGAGTTGAACTGTGAGCTCCTTAGAGTTGGTAGAGTCTGACTGTGAGCCCCTTAGAGTCGGACTGTGAGCTCCTTAGAGTCAGAATGTGAGCCCCTTAGAGTCAGACTGTGAGCCCCTTAGAATCTGACTATGAGCTCCTTAGAGTTGGGCTGTGAGCCCCTTAGAGTTGAACTGTGAGCTCCTTAGAGTTGGTAGAGTCGGACTGTGAGCCCCTTAGAGTCGGACTGTGAGCCCCTTAGAGTCGGACTGTGAGCCCCTTAGAGTCGGACTGTGAGCCCCTTAGAGTCGGACTGTGAGCTCCTTAGAGTCGGACTGTGAGCCCCTTAGAGTTGGACTGTGAGCTCCTTAGAGTCGGACTGTGAGCCCCTTAGAGTCGGACTGTGAGCCCCTTAGAGTCGGACTGTGACTCCTTAGAGTTGGGCTGTGAGCCCCTTAGAGTTGAACTGTGAGCTCCTTAGAGTTGGTAGAGTTGGACTGTGAGCTCCTTAAAATCTGACTGTGAGCCCCTTAGAGTCGGACTGTGACTCCTTAGAGTTGGTAGAGTTGGACTGTGAGCTCCTTAAAATCTGACTGTGAGCCCCTTAGAGTCGGACTGTGACTCCTTAGAGTTGGACTGTGACTCCTTAGAGTCGGACTGTGAGCCCCTTAGAGTCGGACTGTGAGCTCCTTAGAGTCGGACTGTGAGCTCCTTAGAGTCGGACTGTGACTCCTTAGAGTCGGACTGTGAGCCCCTTAGAATCTGACTATGAGCTCCTTAGAGTTGGGCTGTGAGCCCCTTAGAATTGGTAGAGTCGGACTGTGAGCCCCTTAGAGTCGGACTGTGAGCCCCTTAGAGTCGGACTGTGAGCCCCTTAGAGTCGGACTGTGAGCTCCTTAGAGTCGGACTGTGAGCTCCTTAGAGTCGGACTGTGAGCCCCTTAGAGTCGGACTGTGACTCTTTAGAGTCGGAGTGTGAGCCCCTTAGAGTCGGACTGTGAGCTCCTTAGAGTCGGACTGTGAGCCCCTTAGAGTTGGACTGTGACTCCTTAGAGTTGGGCTGTGAGCCCCTTAGAGTCGGACTGTGACTCCTTAGAGTTGGTAGAGTTGGACTGTGAGCTCCTTAAAATCTGACTGTGAGCCCCTTAGAGTCTGACTGTGACTCCTTAGAGTTGGACTGTGACTCCTTAGAGTTGGACTGTGACTCCTTAGAGTTGGGCTGTGAGCCCCTTAGAGTCGGACTGTGACTCCTTAGAGTTGGTAGAGTTGGACTGTGAGCTCCTTAAAATCTGACTGTGAGCCCCTTAGAGTCTGACTGTGACTCCTTAGAGTTGGACTGTGACTCCTTAGAGTTGGACTGTGACTCCTTAGAGTCGGACTGTGAGCCCCTTAGAGTCGGACTGTGAGCTCCTTAGAGTCGGACTGTGAGCTCCTTAGAGTCGGACTGTGAGCTCCTTAGAGTCGGACTGTGAGCTCCTTAGAGTCGGACTGTGAGCCCCTTAGAATTGGACTGTGACTCCTTAGAGTCGGACTGTGACTCCTTAGAGTCGGACTGTGAGCCCCTTAGAGTCGGACTGTGAGCCCCTTAGAGTCGGACTGTGAGCCCCTTAGAGTCGGACTGTGAGCCCCTTAGAGTCGGACTGTGAGCCCCTTAGAGTCGGACTGTGAGCCCCTTAGAGTCGGACTGTGAGCCCCTTAGAGTCGGACTGTGAGCCCCTTAGAGTTGGACTGTGAGCTCCTTAAAATCTGACTGTGAGCCCCTTAGAGTTGGACTGTGACTCCTTAGAGTTGGACTGTGACTCCTTAGAGTCAGACTGTGAGCCCCTTAGAGTCGGACTGTGAGCTCCTTAGAGTCGGACTGTGAGCTCCTTAGAGTCGGACTGTGAGCTCCTTAGAGTTGGACTGTGACTCCTTAGAGTCGGACTGTGAGCTCCTTAGAGTCGGACTGTGAGCCCCTTAGAGTCGGACTGTGAGCCCCTTAGAGTTGGACTGTGACTCCTTAGAGTTGGGCTGTGAGCCCCTTAGAGTCGAACTGTGAGCTCCTTAGAGTTGGTAGAGTTGGACTGTGAGCCCCTTAGAGTCGGACTGTGACTCCTTAGAGTTGGGCTGTGAGCCCCTTAGAGTTGAACTGTGAGCTCCTTAGAGTTGGTAGAGTTGTACTGTGAGCTCCTTAAAATCTGACTGTGAGCCCCTTAGAGTCGGACTGTGACTCCTTAGAGTTGGTAGAGTTGGACTGTGAGCTCCTTAAAATCTGACTGTGAGCCCCTTAGAGTCGGACTGTGACTCCTTAGAGTTGGACTGTGACTCCTTAGAGTTGGACTGTGACTCCTTAGAGTCGGACTGTGAGCCCCTTAGAGTCGGACTGTGAGCTCCTTAGAGTTGGACTGTGACTCCTTAGAGTCGGACTGTGAGCCCCTTAGAGTTGGACTGTGACTCCTTAGAGTTGGACTGTGACTCCTTAGAGTCGGACTGTGAGCCCCTTAGAGTCGGACTGTGAGCCCCTTAGAATCTGACTATGAGCTCCTTAGAGTTGGGCTGTGAGCCCCTTAGAGTTGAACTGTGAGCTCCTTAGAGTTGGTAGAGTCTGACTGTGAGCCCCTTAGAGTCGGACTGTGAGCTCCTTAGAGTCGGACTGTGAGCCCCTTAGAGTCGGACTGTGAGCCCCTTAGAGTCGGACTGTGACTCCTTAGAGTTGGACTGTGACTCCTTAGAGTTGGACTGTGACTCCTTAGAGTCGGACTGTGAGCTCCTTAGAGTCGGACTGTGAGCTCCTTAGAGTTGGACTGTGACTCCTTAGAGTCGGACTGTGAGCCCCTTAGAGTTGGACTGTGACTCCTTAGAGTTGGACTGTGACTCCTTAGAGTCGGACTGTGAGCTCCTTAGAGTCAGACTGTGAGCCCCTTAGAATCTGACTATGAGCTCCTTAGAGTTGGGCTGTGAGCCCCTTAGAGTTGGTAGAGTCGGACTGTGAGCCCCTTAGAGTCGGACCGTGAGCTCCTTAGAGTCGGACTGTGAGCCCCTTAGAGTCGGACCGTGAGCCCCTTAGAGTCGGACCGTGAGCCCCTTAGAGTCGGACCGTGAGCCCCTTAGAGTCGGACTGTGAGCCCCTTAGAGTCGGACTGTGAGCCCCTTAGAGTCGGACTGTGAGCCCCTTAGAGTCGGACTGTGAGCCCCTTAGAGTCGGACTGTGAGCCCCTTAGAGTCGGACTGTGAGCCCCTTAGAGTCGGACTGTGAGCTCCTTAGAGTCGGACTGTGAGCCCCTTAGAGTCGGACTGTGACTCCTTAGAGTTGGACTGTGAGCTCCTTGAGAGTAGATGCTGTCTTGGGTCTTTCTTTGAATCCTCAGCACTCAGCTCCAGTCCTGACACTTGGATGCTTGATGCATTTTCCTAGACACCCACTCGCCACCCCTTCAATAATACTTTCAGGAATTTGCCAGGAATTGAGGTCAAACTCAATAGCCAATACACTACAAGTAAAGAAAGGAGCAAGTGTTCATCCTGGGTCAGAGGAAGCTCCAGTAAGAGCCTAGATCCATGCTGGCAAACCTATGGCACCCTTGCCAGAGGGTGTGGGAGGGGTCTGCTCCCCCCCACCCCCTGTCCACCATGCCTGAGGACATTTCTCACATCACCTGCCCCTTGGCCCAGCAGCCCAATGGGATTGCTTCCTCCCTCCTGTCTGGAGCAAGATAGGGGGCTCACATGTGGCATGAGGTGCAGTTTGGGCACTCGGTCTCTAAAAGGTTTGCCATCACTCGCCTATACCTTTGAAGTCCTCCATCATCACTTTGGCATGTATCTGGGCCAACATGGGGCCTCTTTCCTACGCACTAGCAGATTTTTTTGTGTTTCTAAAAAACAAGAACAAAGAAGAAACCACAAACTTGTTGTTGTGCAACGAACAAGAAAGCAATGTGGAGAGGAAGAAGACTGATGTTGTGTGTCAGGAGGCAAGCAGGCCAGCCAGGGCTCCTCCCCAGGGGCAGGTCCATCTCTCCCTTAGAGTTCCCTTCAGTGACTCTATCCCAATGGCTGGGTCTATGAAGAATGGCTTCTGCTTCCTCCTTTTTTCCACATTAAATCCTCTGCTTAGACTTACGTGGGAAACACAGTGTTTTCAGGCTCTCTGAGGCACCCTCCGTCCCTGCCAGGAGTCTGTCCTGCTTGGGGCGACAGTGGAGACCCAGGCACCCAACCCTCGCTATCCATAGCGAATTGTTGGAGAAGCAGGGCGGCGGCGGCGGCAGAGCCACGCGAGCATCCCCTCGCACTGAGCTCCCAACTTCCGTGACAGAAGAGGCGCATCCGCCAAGCCGCTGCTTCCAGTCCACAGCCATAGACTGAGAAGCGGCTCTGCAGCGGCCATCGCTTCCGCTGCGGAGGACACAAGCACAAGCGGCGCCCGTGCACGAGGGAAGGAGGGAGGCGGCGAGGAAGCCATCTAGGAAGCCGTCTCCACGTCATCGTGCCAGGAGAAAGCTGGGGCGCCTGGAGGGCACGGACGAGAGGCCGTGCGGGTCCATCTCTCGCCCTCGGAGGAAGCTTCCAAAGCCACGAAATTGCGTCTGCTTGGATACAGTCACCTCTAGAGCCGGACCAGCATTCCCTGAAGGTAGATGCATCCAGTGGCAAAAACTGGGACAACTTCAGGGGATGTGCTGGGAAAGAAGATGGGAGAAAGAGGACGTCCAGCTTTCGAGGCCTAAGAAGGTAATCGCTTTCTTTGTTTTGCAGTAACTATGGTGACCATCACCACAGTGACATGTTCTTTCAGGCACTTTATGCAGAGTGTCTCCTTTGATCCACATAACAACTGTGGGAGAAGGGATCTGGAGTGGCAGAACCCGAGTTCTAATCCTGACTTGGCCGCTTTACAACCTGTGTGACCTTGGCTCAGTCAGTTAACTTCGAGACCTCTGTGTCCTTATCTAGAAAATGAGAGGGTTGCTGGTCTGTAGGGATCCTGCCAGATCTCTGTAGGGTATCATGAGATACGTGCTATGGGCATGATTATCCCTATCTTACAGATGAAGAAACTGAGGCAGAGAGGCAAGAACTCGCTCGGGGACAAGCAACAGTAAGGTGGGAGATGAGATCTGAACTGGGATTCCTTCTGAGTTGGATTCAGCACCATTTCCCCTTTGCCATGATGCTCCTCCAGGCTTCTGGGACCGTCCCAATTCCAGAAAAAGAAAGGATGCTTTTAGCAAAGGGTTGCCCAGCGCACGTTCTGGTTTGGGGATTCAGTCGTAATAGGAGCTAGAGACCCAAATAAAATAATAATGATAATCATTGTTATTATAGGGCATTTTATGATGTGCTGAATCTTTTATAATTATCTCATTTACCTCTCACAAGCTCCCCTTTTACAGATGAGGAAACTGAGGCCCGGTGTGCCCACGGACACAGTTGATGTCTGAGGCACAATTTGAATTGAGGTCCTCCTGACTGAGACAAGCTCCCTCTCTGCTTTGCAACCGTGTGTCTTAGCCAATCTCAAATGTAGCGCATCTACACACACCGCCCTTTTACATTCTGTAAAGTTATATTGAAATCGGAATCCAAGGAGAGCTGATTTCTCACGGAGCCAAACGATACTCTTCACTCTTCTCCTCTCATCCCCTCAAACAAAGTTGAGTGAGAGCATGTGTGACTCCTCTGTGCCTTCCCTGTTTATAGGAATTTGAAATTTCCATCTGTGCCACAGGTTCAAGTCTAGCCCAGATCAGTGAAGGCTCTGCTATCTTTCTTATTCTTGGACACCATCCTAGACAAAACCACCTGTTAGTCAAGGGTGTGTGTGTGTGTGTGTGTGTGTGTGTGCGCGTGCGTGTGTGTGTGCATGTGTGTGTGCGTGCGCGTGCGTGCGTGTGTGTGTGCGTGTGTGTATGTGTGCGTGCGTGCGTGTGTGTGTGCATGTGCGCGTGCATGTGTGTGCATGTGTGTGTGTGTGCGCGTGCGTGTGTGTGTGTGTGTAAAAGATGGGCCAGGGACCAAGAAAGGACATTTGCTAAAGGCAAGCTTAGACGAATTATGTGACTAATGTCCCAGTTCCTAAAAACGCATGCCTGAGCTCCATGAAGAAAGCGATGCTCTCTTATTTACATTTGTCACTCCCCTTCCTCACCCTCAGCATTGTATAATAGGTGTAACCCCTGTGACAGAATCTGCCCTCCGACATGAAGGCCTCGGGTACAATTTGGAGGCTGATTTTTCTCTGGCTTATTGTTCCCTCCTCAGTATGTCCTAGGAGAATCAGGATCTCTCCCACTAGCACTCAGACTCATAGGGCTCAAACTCTTTTTAGTGGTTTTATTTAGCGATCCATTTTTAAAATTCCAGAAAGCTCCCCTTCATCTTATCAAAAACTGCACCAGAGAGAGTGAAGGAATGAACAGCAAAACAAATAGCAGAGAAGAAATAGGAAATAACCATAACAGGGAAAGTGTCCGAAAAACACACAGACAGACACAGGAAAAAAAAAGTTTTTCCTTTTCTTTTTTATCAATTTTTTTAATTAATGAGGGGGAAAGACAAGTGGTGTGACAGTGGATAGAGAGCCGGCCCAAGAACAAGAAAGTTCTAGAATCAAGTCCCATCACTGACACAAAATAACTCTGAGACCCTGAGAAACTGATTTAAGCACTTAGAGTTTTAGACAAAGTTCTAACTCTCTGATTTCCAGAGAAAGTTCTAGCCTTCATTGATGGAGAGAATTTCCTCAGTTAAGAATATCCTATATCAATGAAATCAAAAGATCCAGGTCCAATCTTCAACCCTATCAATCAAGAAAAAATCCATACAACGAATAAATGCTATAAAGTGAAAAAAGGCCACTCCAAATCCCCTTATGAAAGGGAAAGTGTTACATCTTTTGCTAGAACCCCAAATAATAACAGAAAAAAAAACTGGAGTGGTTCAGAAAAACAATAAAACTCCTGATTAGAGTTCTCAAAGATGGATTCAATTAAGCTTAACAAGAGAAAAAAGAGAACACATAAGCATAGGATAATTGATTTACAATTGGCAGGGTCTTTAGAGGTCAACCAATTCAATCTCTTCATTACATAGATAGAAAAGATTGACCCAACATCCAAATCCAGCTTGTTTTCACTATACCACTACACAACTAAGAAATTAACCAAAACACTAAATGAACACTATAATGCAAATTCCAACAACAGGGAAATGGGTTCGAGTCAAGAACACATGTAATAACCAGCGGAATCATGCGTCGGCTATAGGAGAGGGAAAGGTGGGGGGGGGGGGGGGGAGGAAAAGAAAATGATCTTTGTTTCCAGTGAATAATGTATGAAAACGACCAAATAAAATGTTTAAAAATTTAAAAAAAGAGAGAGAGAAAAGAAAAAAAAGAAATTAACCAAAACAGTAAGACCCCTGAATTAAAACAAAAACAAACAAAAAATGGGGGGTAATAAAGACATGTAGGTTGAAAAACTATATGAGGTCTCAAAGCTTCAAGATAATTGTTCGTTAAGATATAATATGCAGAGATCATCCTAAAGCCATTAATCTTCCAGAAAATTCTAATGAAATAAAATATTTACCATATTTCAATAAATGACATGAGAAAATTTCCCTGGAAGTATTAAAAAAAGAAAATATAGTATAGGTCCAAAGAGCCAAAAACAATAACAAAGAGAAACCCCCACATTTAGATCATCAAGAAATATGATTTTCAAACTTCAGAACTTCTACATTAAGCAATAACAAGCAAGAGAAAGCCTTAAACATAAGAATTGAAAATAATTCAAATAACAGATGACTAATCTTTTATAAGAAACAAAATAAAATTGAAAGATATGGTTTTTCTTTCCAAAAAGCAAAGTAAATGAGTCTATATTAATTGTAATTAATATGTTCTGTAAAATCGAGCTTAAGCACTGTTTTTAATAGACTGAACATTTCTCATCCCTTCAAAAGAAACTAGAAGTAAATAGAACTTTTGACATGTGAACTCCTCAAACAAAAGACACATGAAACATGTAATTAAATACATTTTAAAAAGATGAAGACTAAGAAATTAAATTGATGTTTACATGTTTCTAGGAGCAAGTAAGGTTATTGTTCTTAAATTTCTTACCTCCTGTGTCAGCCTTGGAGAGAACAAAAAGAGAATATGTAATAGCAAACCTCAAGCAAGGGTTCATTAACTTGTTCTTTTTAAAATATATATATATATATTTTGGTGACTTTCAATACAATGGTCTTACTTGATAATGCTATATATTTTACTTTATGCATGAAAAAATAGCACTTTTTCTGAAAAGAGATCCATAGGCTTCATGAAACTGCCAAAGAAGTTAACATTAAAAAGGTAAAGAGCTGGAAATTTTGGAAAACCGTATAGAAGTTAGGTTAAGATCAACATCTTATACGCTATTCCAAGATAAATTCAAAATGGGCAAATGACTTAAATATAAAGAGTTAAATCATAAATAAATTAGGTGAACATAGAATAGTATACTTGTCAGGTCTGCAAGAAAGGAAGAAATTTAATACTAAGCAAGAGACAGATAACATTATAATATGTAAAATGAATGACTTTGATTATATCAAATTAAAAAGGTTTTGTACAGACAAAACCAATGCAACCAAAATTAGGAGGAAAGCAACAAACTGGGAGAACATTTTATAACAAAACTCTGACAAAGGTTTAATTTCCCAAATATATGAGAAACTAAGTAAATTTTATAAAAAATCAAGCCATTTCCCAATTGACAAATGGTCAAGGGATATGAATAGGCAGGTTTTGCATGATGAAATCAAAACTATCAATAAGCATATGAAAAAGTGTTCTAAATCCCTTCTGATTAGAGAAATGCAAATTAAAACAACTCTGAGGTACTACCTTATACCTAGCAGACTGGCCAATATGACAGCAAAGGAAAGTGATGAATGTTGGAGGGGATGTAGCAAAATGGGGACACTTAATACATTGCTTGTGGAGTTGTGAATTGGTCCAATCATTCTGGAGGGCAATTTGGAACTATGCACAAAGGGCTGTAAAAGAATACCTATCCTTTGATCTAGCCATACCATTGCTGGATTTGTATCCCAAAGAGATGATAAGGAAAAAGATTTGTATAAAAAATACTTATAGCCACACCCTTTGTGGTGTTAAAAAAATGGAAAATGAGGGAATCAATTGAGGGATGGATGAACAAATTGTGGGATCTGATGATGATGGAATACTATTGTCCTGAAAGGAATGATGAACTGGAGGGATTCCATGTGAACAGGAAAGACCTTAAGGAACTTATGCAGAATGAAATGAACAGAACCAGGAGAACATTGTACACAGAGACAGATACATTGTGGCACAATCAAATATAACTGACTGGGGTGGGGGGGGGAGTCAAGATGGCGGCTTAGAAGCAGCAGAAATTCCAACCTTTGAAAACCCTTCCTTACGGATCACAAACTGACTGCTCCTAGGGGACTGAAAATCAAACCTAACAACAAGACAGAGCCAAGGAACCCTCCTGCTGGATTCAATCCAAAAAGTATGCCCCCTCAAAAAAAGCCAGAATTTGAGAGCACTCGGGTTTAAGGGGAAGGCAGAAGGAAGGTCCCTGGACCCCTCCCCTCCACCTAGAGCACTAAGCCTCCAGCGGCAGCAGGAACCTCTGGGCAGGCAAAGGCACTGGTCTGGAGGGTATACCCTGTGGGAAGGGCTGTGCCAGGCTCAGAGCATCGAACACAGGTGGCAGGGAAGGAGTTGGAGAGGGAGCGCAGAGCTGGCAGCCTGGACAGAGCTACGAAGACCCTCCATATTGCTCTAGCCTTCCAGGAGGTTTTGGCCTCAGGGCACATCCGGCCCAACCCAGATGAACTTAATTCCATCAAAAGTCTTCAGAGGTCAGGGAAGCCCAAACTCCAACAACCCTCCCTCACAGACTTCTGGACTTTAATTTAATCCAATCAAAAGCCTCCAGAGGACAGGGAAGCTCAAACAACAACACCCCTCCCCCACAGATTGCAGGAAAAGACCTTCTGTCAAAGCTCCAAGAGGGGGAGACTGACAGAAACCTCCAAAACCAAAAAAACGAGAGGAGCAGGAGCACAGACAAATACGGGGAGCAAGGAAGGGGTAAATATGAGCAAACAACAGAAAAAGAAGAAAGAAATTACAATAGACAGCTTCTGTACAGGTAACGAGCAAAGAGCGAATGAAAGAGAGGGGGAAGGATCAGCAAAGGAAAAATCAGAAATCCCAGCGAATTGGATACAGGCTTTGGAAGAACTCAAAATGCAATTCAAAACACAATTAAGAGAGGCTAAAGACAATTGGAAAAAGAACTTAAAAACTAAGATAAGTCATCTGGAAACAGAAAATAGTGTCTTGAAAGCCAAAATCAACCAGCTTGAAAATGAGGCAAAGGAGATGAAAGATGAGGCAAGAGAATGAAAGATGACCTCCAAAGAAAATCAGACCAGAAGGAGAAGGATGACCAAAAAGCCAGGGATGAAATCCAGTCTTTAAGAACCAGAATACAACAATTAGAATTAAGTGACTTCACAAGGCAGCAGGACACTATAAAGCAAAACCAAAAGAATGAAAAAATTGAGGAAAATATGAAACCTCTCATTCACAAAACAGAAGATTTAGAAAATCGTTCGAGGAGAGACAATTTAAGAATCATTGGTCTACCAGAAGACCATGACAAAAGAAAAAGCCTGGACATAATAGTACAGGAAATTATTCAAGAAAACTGCCCTGATATTCTAGAACAAGAGGGAAAAGTGGAGATTGAAAGAATCCACAGATCACCTCCTGCACATAATCCCCAATTGACAGACAACACCTAGATGTTATAGCCAAATTCAAGAACTATCAGACCAAAGAAAAAATATTACAAGCTGCCAAGAAAAAGTCATTCGGATACCATGGAACCACAATGAGGATAACACAGGATCTGGCTGCATCTACACTGAAGGACCGAAAGGCATGGAATATGATATTCTGGAAAGCAAAGGAACTAGGTCTACAACCAAGAATCAACTACCCAGCAAAACTGACTATATTCTTACAGGGAAAAGTATGGTCATTTAACAAAATAATAGAATTCCAAGCATTTGTAAAGAAAAGACCAGACCTGAACAGAAAAATTGGTGTCTAAGCACAGAACTCAAGAGAATCACCTAAGGGTAATTAAAAAAGAGGGAAAAAAGAAAAACAAAACAAAACAAATAAAAACCTTTTTTTAAGAGACTCAATAAGTTAAAATGATCTGTATCCCTGTAAGAAAAGAGGTCATTCGTAACTCTTAAAAACTGTTATCACCTGGGCAGCTAGAAGAATTACACTTAGAGGGAACAGTGACATACTGTATAGGATGAAATAACAAGACATAAATAGATATATATAGATATATATGCATAAATATATATGTATGTGTGTATATATATACAACTAGAGCTAAAAAAGAGGTTAATACTAAAAGAAATGGGAAAATAAACAAAAGGGGGTAAATTTATATGTCACAAAAAAAGCTCATGGTGGGAGGGGGGAGAACATCAATACACTGGAAGGGTAAAGAGGTTGGAGACAGGAAATACTCAACTCTTATGTGCATTGAAACTGACCCAAAGAGGGAAGAAAAATCCAATCCATTGGAGCAGAGAATAGATTCGCACCCTATAGGGGAGTAGAAGGGTAACAAAACGACTGGTGGGAAGGGAGAGGATGGGATAGTTTTAAAAAGCCTGCAAAGAAAATAAGGGGTGGGTAATAAGAAGGGAGGGGGTAGAAAGGGAAGTAAAATAAGGGAGGGAACTAAAGGGACTAATTAAAAACAAACATTGGTGTAGAAGGAAATAGTGAAAGAAGAAAAGGCAAGACTAGGAGTAGAAATCAAAATGCTGGGAAATACACAGATGGTAATCATAACTCTGAATGTGAATGGAAT
Source organism: Monodelphis domestica (assembly GCF_027887165.1). Taxonomy (NCBI): domain Eukaryota; kingdom Metazoa; phylum Chordata; class Mammalia; order Didelphimorphia; family Didelphidae; genus Monodelphis; species Monodelphis domestica. Next base: position 4,945,559 of record NC_077227.1, on the reverse strand, counting down.
GAACTCACCCATAAAACACAAGCAAATAGCAGAGTGGATTAGAATCCAAAACCTTACCATATGCTGTCTACAAGAAACACACATGAGGAAGGTAGATATGCATGCATAGGGTAAAAGTAAGTGTATGGCACAAATTCTATTGGGCATCAACTGATAAAAAGAAGGCAGGAGTCGCAATCATGATATCTGACAAAGCCAAAGTAAAAATAAATCAAGTTAAAAGAGATAGGGAAGGTAATTACATCCTGATAAAAGGCAATATAGACAATGAGGAAATATCAGTACTCAACATGTATGCACCAAATGGCATAGCATCCAAATTTCTAAAGCAGAAACTAATGGAGCTCAAGGATGAAATAGATAGAAAACTGTACTAGTGGGAGACCTGAACCTTCCTCTATCCAAACTAGACAAATCAAACCAAAAAATAAATAAGAAAGAGGTAAGAGAAGTGAATGAAATCTTACAAAAATTAGAGTTAGTAGATATGTTGAGAAAAATAAATAGGGACAATACGGAATACACCTTTTCATCAGCGTATGGTACATTCACAAAAATTGACCATATATTAGGGCATAAAATCATTGCAAACAAGTGCAAAAGAGCAGAAATAATAAATGCAAACTTCTCATATCACAATGCAATGAAAATAATAATTAGTAAGGGTACATGGAGAGGTAAATCAAAAATTAATTGGAAATTAAACAATGCAATTCTCCAAAACCAGTTAGTCAAAGAACAAATCATAGAAACAATAATTTCATTGAAGAAAATGACAATGATCAGACATCCTTTCAAGACCTATGGGATACAGCCAAAGCAGTACTCGGGGGGGGGGGGAAATTTATATCCTTGAGTTCATATATTAATAAATTAGGTAGAGCAGAGGTCAATGAATTGGGCAAGCAAACTGACAAAAATCACATGATTATCTCAATAGATGCAGAAAAAGCCTTTGATAAAATACAACACCCATTCCTATTGAAAACACTAGAAAGTATAGGAATAGAAGGGCCTTTCCTAAAAATAATAGACAGTATATATCTAAAACCATCAGCAAACATCATCTGCAATGGGTATAAACTAGAAGCCTTCCCAATAAGATCAGGAGTGAAACAAGGATGCCCATTATACCTCTACTATTTGACATTGTACTAGAAACACTAGCAGAAGCAATTAGAGAAGAAAAAGAAATTGAAGGCATCAGAATAGGCAAGAAGGAGACCAAGTTATCACTCTTTGCAGATGACATGATGGTCTACTTAAAGAATCCTAGAGATTCAACCAAGAAGCTAATTGAAATAATCAACAACTTTAGCAAAGTTGCAGCATACAAAATAAACCCAAATAAGTCATCAGCATTTCTAAATATCTCCAACACATCTCAGCAGCGAGAATTAGAAAGAGAAATTCCATTTAAAATCACCATAGACAATATAAAATACTTGGGAATCTATCTGATGAGACAAGCACAGGAACTATATGAACACAACTACAAAACACTCTCCACACAATTAAAACTAGATCTAAGCAATTGGAGAAACATTGATTGCTCATGAGTGGGACAAGCTAACATAATAAAAATGACAATCCTGCCCAAATTAATTTACTTATTTGGTGCCATGTCCACTGAACTACCAAAAAACTTTTTTACTGAATTAGAAATAACCATAACAAAGTTCATTTGGAACAACAACAGATCAAGGATATCCAGGGAAATCATGAAAAAAAATGCAAAGGAAGGAGGGCTTGCAGTTCCAGATTTCAAACTATACTATAAAGTAATGGTCATCAAAACATTTTGGTACTGTCTAAGAGACAGAAAGGAGGTCAGTGGAATAGACTAGGGTAAATGACCTAAGTTAGACATGATAAGCCCAAAGATCCCAGTTTTGGGGACAAAAATCCACTATTTCATAAAAACTGCTGGGAAAATTGGAAGACAGTATGGGAGAGATTAGGTTTGGATCAACATCTAACACCCTACACCAAGATAAACTCAGAATGGGTGAATGACCTGAATATAAAGAAGGAAACTATAAGCATATTAGGCGAACACAGAATAGTATACATGTCAGATCTTTGGGAAAGGAAAGACTTTAAAACCAAGCAAGAGCTAGAAAAAAATCATAAAATGTAAAATCAATAATTTTGATTACATCAAATTAAAAAGGTTTTGTACAAACAAAACTAATGCATCCAAAATTAGAATGGAAGCAACAAATTGGGAAACAGTGTTCATTACAAAAACCTCTGACAAAGGTCTAATTACTCAAATTTATAAAGAACTAAACCAATTGTACCAAAAAATCAAGCCATTCTCCAGTTGATAAATGGGCAAGGGACATGAATGGGCAATTTTCAGTTAAAGAAATTAAAACTATTAATAAGCACATGAAAAGGTGTTCTAAATAAATCTCTTATAATCAGAGAGATGCAAATCAAAACAACTCTGAGGTATCACCTCACACCTAGCAGATTGGCCAACATGACAGCAATGGAAAGTAATGAATGCTGGAGGGGATGTGGTAAAGTAGAGACAATCAAATGTAATAGACTTCTCCATTAGTGGCAATGCAGAGATCCTGAACAACTTGGAGGAGTCTACAAGAAAGAACACTATCCACATTCAGAGGAAAAACTGTAGGAGTAGAAACACAGAAGAAAAACAACTGCTTGATTACATGGGTCGAAGGGATATGGTTGGGGATGTAGACTAAATGAACATCCTAGTGTAAACAACAACATGGAAATAGGTTCTGATCAAGGACACAAGTAATACCCAGTGGAATTGCACATCTGCTGTGGGAAGGGTGGGTGGAGGGGAGGGAAGGAAATAAAGTGAGTATTGTAACAAAAAAAACAAAAACATAAAAAAACAAATATAACTGACTTTGCTACTAGAGGCAATACAATGACCCAGGACACTCCTGAGGAACTTAGGAGAAAGAACCCTCTCCATATCTAGAGAAAGAATTGTGGTGGTAGAAAAGCAGTCGAAAAACATGATTGATCACATAGTTCAATGGGGATAGGATTAGGGTTTTGATGTCAAAGGATTGCTCTACTGCAAATGTGAATAACATGGAAATAGGTTCTGAACAATGATACATGGATAACCCAGTGGAATTGCTTATCAGCTCAGGGAAGGGAAAGGAAGAGGGGAGGAAAGGAACATGAATCATGGAACAATGGGAAAATATTCTAAACTTAAAAAGAAAAAAAAGGTAATGAGCCCTAGTCAAAGGTATGAAGAAAGTCACAGGGAAGAAATAAAATAGATTTTCCTGGACCAGAACTTCACCTTCCTTGGTTAATTTGGGGAGATATGGCTGGGACAATACAGAAAATATTCTCCTGTATGTGGAGCTAGGGAGGCAAGGACTAGGGCAGGACAAAGGGCTCTTCGTTACTCATCTGAGAAGTTTTCTTCTAGCTATCCCAACCATCAAAAGAAGTAATTTATGGGTTTTATGTAAAATATAGTTTTGAGACCCAGAAAAAGTGGATTTAATTCTTGCTTCTTCATTCCTCATTTTTTATCCACTTAAATCGTTTGTCCCTTAGATTAGTTTGTCCTTAAGTTGTTTTGTTTTGTTTTTTACTTTCTTCTCTTGATGTCCTTTAAATAAGGAGTTAAAAAAAAAGAAGGAAAAAGACTGGCTCTAAATGCCTGGAATTGATCTCATTGCTTAGTCTTCTCTTAAGAAGTATAACTAGTTATTTCCTTATAGTCTTACGTTCTTATATTTTCTTTGAGGAGCTGCATGGAAAATGCCCTACTCATGTCTAGATTTTCTTTAAAGAATGCTCCATCTATTGTTGCTTTAAGGTGGTGATGGTTTAGAAACACTTTGTTTTCAAAATATCCCTATGCTCCATTCTTGGCCTCTGATTCAGGATACTCAAGGATATCCAGGCAAATGTTTTACAACCAGACCTCTCTCCATCCCTCCAAAGCATACAAGACATGCTTTTAAGTCTAATCTGCATTATTATCATTTTCTCAATAATCTTTTGAAATCTAGACAATTGACAATACAATAACTTAAACCTGATATGTAGCATTTACCCATTTCAGAAATGTAAATGCTCACATCGAAAATTTAGCAATCAGCTCTTATAAGCCAATTCAAGATTAGTTTCTGAATGGAGAGTTTTCATTATTTCTTTTTTTATTCAATATTTTATTTTCCCAATTACATGTTATAATCTTTTACATATGTTTTCTGAAATTATAATAGCCACATTGTCTCCTTTCTTCCATTCCCTCTCTTCTCTCAGAAATGGTAAACAATTTGATTGAGTTATACGTGTATGATCGTACAAAATGTATTTCCACATTGGCCATTGTGTTTTTTTTCCACCTTAAACATTATTTTATTTGGTCATTTCCAAACATTATTCATTGGAAACAAAGATCATTTTCTTTTCCTCCCCACACCCCCTTCCCACCACCTCTCCCATAGCTGACGTGTGATTCCACTGGGTATCACATGTGTTCTTGACTCAAACCCATTTCCATGTTGCTGGTATTTATTTGCATTAGAGTGTTCATTTAGAGTCTCTCCTCAGTCTTATCCCCTCCAACCCTGTAGTCAAGCAGTTGCTTTTCCTCAGTGTTTTTACTCCCATAGTTTATCCTCTGCTTGTGGATAGTGTTTTTTAGATCCCTGCAGATTGTTCAGGATCACTGCATTGACACCAATGGAGAAGTCCATCACCTTCGATTGTACCACAGTGTTTCAGTCTCTGTGTACAAGGTTCTCCTGGTTCTGCTCCTCTCGCTCTGCATCACTTCCTGGAGGTTGTTCCAGTCTCTGTGGAATTCCTCCACTTTATTATTCCTTTGAGCACAATAGTATTCCATCACGAACATATACCACAATTTGTTCAGCCAGTCTCCAATTGAAGGGCATCCCCTCATTTTCCAATTTTTGGCCACCACAAAGAGCGCAGCTATGAATATTCTTGTACAAGTCTTTTTCCTTATTATCTCATTGGGGTACAGACCCAGCTGTACTATGGCTGGACAAAAGGGCAGACAGTCTTTTAGTGCCCTTTGGGCATAGTTCCAAATTGCCCTCCAGAATGGTTGGATCAATTCACAACCCCATCAGCAATGCATTAATGTCCCTACTTTGCCGAATCCCCTCCAGCATTGATCACTTTCCTTTGCTGTCATGTTAGCCAATCTGCTAGGTGTGAGGTGATACCTCAGAGTTGTTTTGATTTGCATCTCTCTGATTATAAGAGATGTAGAACACTTTTTCATGTGTTTATTAATAGTTTTGATTTCTTTGGCTGAGAACTGCCTCTTCATGTCCCTTGCCCATTTATCAATTGGAGAATGCCTTGATTTTTTGTACAATCAATTTAGCTCTTTGTAAATTTGAGTAACTAAACCGTTGTCAGAGGTTTTTGTTATGAAGATTGTTTCCCAATTTGTTGCTTTCCTTCTGATTTTAGTTACATTGGTTTTGTTTGTACAAAAACTTTTTAATTTGATGAAATCAAAATTACTGATTTTACATTTTGTGACTCTTTCCAAGTCTTGCTTGGTTTTAAAGTCTTTCCCTTCCCAAAGGTCTGACATGTGTGCTATTCTGTGTTCACCTAATTTTCTTATAGTTTCCTTCTTTACGTTCAAGTCATTCACCCATTTTGAATTTATCTTGGTGTAGGGTGTGAGGTGTTGATCTAAACCTAATCTTTCCCACATTGTCTTCCAATTTTCCCAGCAGTTTTTATGAAATAGTGGATTTTTGTCCCAAAAGCTGGGCACATTGGCCATTGTTGTAAGAGAATACTCACATAAAACCAAAAACACAAATTAACTTAAGTGAAAAAATAATCTGTTTTGATCTGCATTCCAACTCCAACAGTTTTTTTTTTCCTTTGGAGGTGGATATCATTCTTTATCATGAGACCTTCAGAACTGTCCTGGATCATTGTATTGCTAAGAGTAGCCAAGTCTTTCACAGTTGATTATCCTACAATATTTCTGTTACTGTATACCCATGTTCTCCTGGTTCTGCTTACTTCACTCTGCCTCAGTTCATGGAGCTCTTTCTAGGTTTTTCTGAGGTCATCCTGCTCATCTTTTCTTATAACAATAGTATTCCATCACAAGCATATACCATGATTTCTTCAGCCATTCCCCAAATGATAAACATGCCCTCAATTTCCAATTCTTTGCCCACCACAAAATGAACTGCTATACATCTTTTTATACAAATAGATTCTTTCCCCCTTTGGGGGAATCTCTTTGATATACAGATTTAGCAGTGGTATCATTGCATCAAAGGATATGCAGTTTTTTGGCCACAATTCCAAATTGCCCCCCCAGATTGGCTGAATCATTTCATACCTCCACCAACAATGCATTAGTGTCCCAATTTTGCCACATTCCCTCCAATATTTATTATTTTCCTTTACCATTTTATTAAGTAATCTGATAGATGTGAGGTGGTGCCTCAGATATGTTTTAATTTGTATTCCTCTATTAAATAATGATTTAGAACTTTTTTCATAAAACTATAGATGACTTTGATTTTTTCACCTGAAAACTACCTGTTGATTTCATTTGACCATTTACCAATTGGAGAATGGCTTGTATTCTTACAAATTTGTCTTAATTTTCTATATATTTTAGAAGTGAGGCCTTTACCAGAGAAATTTATTGTAAAAAAAATTTCCCACTTTGCTGCATCCCTTCTAACCTTGCTTGCATTGGTTTTGTTTGTACAAAACCTTTTTTTAATTTATTGTAGTCAAAATTATTCATTTTATATCTCATATGAGCTGTGTATTACTCTTCATCCTATTTTCTCCTTTTTTCTTACTTTCTCTCTCTCCTTTCACTCTGTCCCACCTCACAAATATTTACTTCTAACCACTGCCACCCTTAAATTATTCTCCCTTCTATTAGTCCCCTTTCCATTTTCTTATTTTCATCCTGCTTCCCTCCAGGGTAAACTAGATTTCTATGCCCAACTTAATATGGATGCTATTCCCTCTTTGAGCTAATTCCAAGGAGATTAATGTTTAAGTGTTGCCTGTCATCGTCCTCATTCTCCCCACTAATTTAATAGATTATCCACACCTTTTCATGTGAGATAACTTACCCCCACTCTGTCTTTTCCTTCATTCTTCTCTCAGTGCAATTTTCTTTTTGACCCTTTATGTCATTTTATCATAGTCAACTTATTCCCACACCCTATGCCTATATATAATCCTTCTAATTGCCCTAATAATGATAAAATTCCTAAGAGTTACAGGTATCATCTTTCCATGTAGTGGTGTAAACAATTTAACCTCATTCAATCTCTTATTTCCTTTTTCCTGTTTATCAGTATTATGCTTATCTTGAGTCCTATTTTTGAACATCAGCTTTTCTGTTCAGGTCTGCTCTTTTCATCAGGAATATTTGGAAATCTTCTACTTCATTAAATAACCACTTTTCCCTGATAGGATATTCTCCGTTTTTCTGGGTAAGTGATTTGTTTGTAAAACTAGCTCCTTTGCCTGCTGGAATATCATATTCCAAGCCCTCTATTCCTTTAATGTAGAAGCTGCTGTGTTCTGTGTCATTCTGACTGTAGCTCCATTATATTGAACTGATTATTTCTGGCTGGTTGTAGTATTTTCTCATTAGCCTGGGAGCTCTGGTACTTTGCTATAATATTCCTGGGAGCTTTTCTTTGGGGATCTCTTTTAGAAGGTGATTGGTGGAATCTTTCAATTTCTATATTACCTTTGGCTTCAAGAATATCCAAAGAATTTTCTTTGATAATTATTTGTGGTATCACATGTAAGCTTTTTTCTTTTTTATGTTGGCTTTCAGGTACTCCAATAATTCTTAAATTTTCTCTTCTGGATCTGTTTTCCAGGTCATTTGTTTTTCCAATGTGATATTTCTTATTTTTTATTCTTTTGAATTTGTGTTATTGTTTCTTGATGTCTCATGAAATTTTTCACTTTGACTTCCCAATTCTAATCTTTAAGGAATTATTTTCTTCGGTGAGCTTTGGAATCTCCCTTTGCATTTGGCCAATTCTGCTTTTTAAGAAGTTCTTTTCTTCAATGTATTTTGGTACCTCTTTTCCATTTAGCCAGTTCTACTTTTTAAGGTGTTTTCTTCTTGCATGACTTTCATTTCTTTTTCCCATCTTTCTTTTTCCTCTCTTATTCAATTTTTGAAATCCTTTCTTGAGCTCTCCCAGGACTTGAGAGTAATTTCCATCTTTCTTTTTTAGGTTTTTTTTCCCCATAGATTCTTTGATCACATTGTCCTTTTCTAAGTTTGTGCTTTGCTCTACCTTGTCTTGTTGTTGACCTGCACTTTTGGTGTGGTCTTTTTGCAGACTATACTCCTCCCTCACTCTAGTGAAAGAGACCTAACCTGACCTTCCAAGTTGTCTTCAGTATGAAAACTGGGTCATGCCAACCTTTTGTTGGTTCTGTCACTCTAGTTTTCATTTTGAAGCTTTATTTTAAGGTTGATCGAAGAGTATTTTCAGAGAGATTCAGGCACTCCTGACTCTACTCCACCATCTTGGCTCCCTGGAAAATCGTCTTCATTTCTAACCCAACTCAGATCCCCGAAGCCGAGAATCCTTGGCTCAGAGACAAAAATTAAATACTAACATTCTTAGAACAAACATTTTGATCAAATTATTGTACGACTTGATTTACCTTCCTTGTGATTTTCCTGACCAAAAATCCCTACATAGCCACCGTTCTTGTATTTTCTTCCTTTGTTAGAAAAAACCTGGCAATGGCCATTTTGAGGGGTTTTCCCCTTATATTTGGATCGCTAGTACTTAACACAATGCCTAGAATATAAGAGCTTTATATTTTTCTGTTCCTTCACTCCTTCATTTATTCTGTCAGAAGTCCTATGAAAAGTTTAAATAATAATTACTTTCTATGCTACATAAATTGTTATTGGTAATAGAGAAAGGAGTGCTACTAAGTTTCTTTTTATGAGACAAATACGGTATTAAAACCTAAACCCAAGAGGGATAAACAGAGAAAGAGAATTACAGACCAATATCACTAATGAAAATATTAAATAACAATGTAGCCAAAAGAATACAGCCGTATATTCCAGATATTATTTAATATGGCCAAGTTGAGTTTGTATCCTATGTTAAAGAATCATTTAAAATTATGAAAACAATTAGAATCATGAATCATGTAAGCTAGAAAGGAAACAAGAAAACACCCACGGCTGTATCAGCAGAGGGAGGAGGCTTCCTTTACCCAAGCATGGCGTTCATTTATGATTTTAAGAAAGCATATATCAAAAACCAAGAGCTAAAATTGTTTGCCATGGAGAAATCCTGGAAACTTTCCCACTGAGTTTGAGAAAAAGAAGATAGCTCTGCTTTTCACAATTATTTGAGCTTCTTCGAGAAACGTTCTAGCAAGAAGGAAGGGAAAAAGAAATAAGCAAAAAGGAATCCAAATTCTGACTCTCCGAAGAGGATGTGATCATTTCGTAAGAAAATAGGAAGTGAAGAAATGAATTCACAGGATTAATGGCCTGAACGTAGCAACGTGCAAAACAACGTCACAAAAATGACCCACACGCCTGTGCACCGCTAGCAAGGTAAGGGGAGACCCTAACAGTACGCTGTGTTCAAAATAGCTTTGAAACGAGCTGCGGAGACAGACGGGGTCTACACCCATCTCTACAGATGTGCAACAAGGCGAGTGGAGACGCGGTGTTCCTAGGTGAGCGGCGTTCATGTAAGGGATGCTGCTGCTCCTCACTGACCACGCCAGCTTTACAGCCCCCTCTTCGCCCCCTCGGGCCGCTCCCTCATGTCCCAGAACTTCAGAAGGGCCATCTGCCCCCGGGCCTTCCTTCCACCACGTTCCTGGAGGGTCAGTCGGTCACACCAACCAATCCACAAACGTCCATTAAGGACCTACTGTGTGCTAACTGCTGGGGATGCAAAAAGCTGCAGAAGACACTCCGTGCCCTCAAGCCACTCCTAGTGAGCGGGCAGCCACAGCACGCAGACAGATCTAAGCGAGTGAGCTCTACAGCATGACGGAGGAAGGCACCGGAAGGACGAGGGGCTGGGACGGCCGGACCCTGACCCAGGCGTGGCTGGGCCCGTGGCCGGAAGGGCCCTGAACCGGCCGTCCCCAGGGACTCCCTGGGCCATCGCAGAGCCAGCCTGGGCGCCTGTCTGGCAAAACGTTTCATTGGCGGACGTGGCATGAGAACGGCCGTCCTGAGGAAGCTGGCGGCGCCTGGACAGCATCTCCACGGCCAGAGGCTGACTGCTGGCGGGAGGAATAGTGCTCGCAGACAGCCGGAGCCGCTTCCCCCGGAATGTCCGGCAAAACCGAGAGGCCGTGTTGGGGAGCTCATCCCATCGTCCTGCTTCGCTCCGGGCTGTAACACCGGGCAGGCAGCAGGCTGGTGCGGGGACCACTATGACGCCGGGATCTTCCTCGGAAAGGGCAGTTCGATCGACCCCCCGAAGGCGTCCTTTCTGAAGGGCTCCGTCCCATCGGCAGCCCGTGTCGCAGGCGGGCGTCCTCCTGCACACCCGGGCCCGGCTCGAGGACCGTCTGTCGCATGTTCTTAGCCACGGAAGAAAACGTCTGCTGGGGATGCGCCTCCCCTCCAGCAGTGGGAGCTTCAGGGGGCAGCAACGGCAGGCGCTCTGCCTCCCCCTCCGTCCGGCAGGACGCCAGCAGCAGGCACTTCCTCGCTGCCGGCCGGCCGGCTCCGGGATGCTGCACGACTCAGTCCGCTCGGATCCGTCTGTGGGAATCTCGTCCGACAGGAAAACATCCAGGAAGCGGGAGCCGGCGCGGCGTGGCAGCGACTGTGGCAGCAGGCCGAGAGCGTCCCAGGCGTGAGGACAAGCGCGGCCATTGCCCAGGCAGCAAGCACGACCTAGAGGGTGTCACGACAGAGTGGCTGTCCAGGCGAGCCCGACAGTTGTCTCGACGGGGTATAATGGAAAGAAGCGTCTCATTAGGAGCCGGAGGATGCGGGTTCAAATCCTGGCTCAAACCTGTGTGGCTTTGAGCAATTTACTTAATCTTTGTGGTGCCTCAGTTTCCTCATCTGTAAACTGAGAGCATTAAACTCAACGACCAGCTCAAAGCGCATCAATCGTCTTGTCCGCCGCGTATTTGGAGGGCCGGCTCGGGGCAGGACAGGGCGTTCTGCCTGGTCCCAAAGGGAGGAAGGTGGGCGGAGGCGGAGCATGTTGGCAAACAATTCCTAGTGATGAGCGGAAGGGGCCGCCACGGGAGGTGTCGGTGCAGGAAATCCAAGAGACGCGCGGGACGACCACTTGCTCTGCAGGGGCCGGCTTGGGCGTCCCTGCGGGGCTCTGTGGGAGAAGCCCCCTGTAGGAGAGAAGCCAGGGTGCCGACCCCCCTTCGGGACGTCCCTCCGTGGCCGCCGCGTGAAATGAAGGCTTCGCTCCCTCGGCCTAGTGGAGGACGTCCTGGACGGACAACGGCGTCAGTCTCGGCTCTCCAGACTTCGTCCCTGCCTGAAAGGCCTTTGGCTCCCTCCCGAATGCCCCCCTTGAACTCCCCTCTTTCTTCCAGGCGCTCCTTCCTTCCTGGGTTTTCGCTGAGCGACCCTTGGCTCTGCCCTTTGGTCCCGTCCCCCCAGCCTGGCTTGGTTTCCTCTTCAGTCCGCAGCAGCCAGCGGAGCGTCTCGTCTGTGCTTGGCACTGAATCGAGGTTTGGCAAGTTTGGTTGTGCGAAACGGAAGGAAGTTCAGTGACCCCCAGATCTTCGTTGGGCTGGGGTCGGTCCAAGGCAAGGCCGGGGCGCTCTGGGCCAAGAGCCCCCCAGCAGAGCCGCGGGACCCCAGAGGAAGCCTCCTGCCCGCTCTCCCACGCCACCCCGAGCTGAGCGTGAAGCCAGAGCTAGACGCTCGCCTGCGCTCTAAGCTTCGTTTCCTGTTTTACATAATTAAGCAAGTCACTTGATGTCACACTGTCTTTGCGAGAGTCCTGACTAATCCTCAGAGCTAACAGGACTAACTAATTAGTGTAAAACACTCGGAAAATAGAATACATTCAAATGGGAGGATAATTGGCTTGTCCTCCTGGTATTCCTTCCTAAAGTGGACTGCCTCGGCTTAAGGAAGGAGACCTGGGCAGCTTGCAGAAGAGCCAGACGAGGCAGCCGCTGAGCTTGTGGACCTGCGGCAGGCCTGCCTGCTTGTGACGGAGGAAGGCTGCAATGGGAACAAGGGGAGAGAGAGTGCCCCGAGCCGGACAAACGGTGTGTCTCCCTCGCCTCTGAGGGCAGACAGCGGCCGTGGCACAACCCGGGCTCGGAGCCCTGGCGCGCTCTCCTACGCGGCCGAGGACAGAGCACGAGACTGCCGGAGGCCCCTCGTGACCGCCCTCGGTGGCGCGGCGCACGGTGGGACGACGACAGCTCCGAGACAGGGCTTGTGCACAGCTTGCTGACAGTCCTGACCGAGTCTGGCACTCATTCTGTCGGAGCAAGACAGGCGTGAGAGCCCTCGGCTTTGGCCTCCAAGGTCCTGGCGAGATCCAGAGAACGTGACTGAGCCTGGGCTGGAATCGTCGGAGAGCAACCAGCCAGGGACCTGGTTACTGCGGTGTCCCCAGGGAAGGCCTTGCCGAGCCGCGAGTCACAGGTCCCAGAGAACCGTGCGAATGCAGGAAAAGGGACCTCAGCCCATTCTGCAGCAGCCTGCTGGGATTGCAGGGAACTGTCCTTCCTCTGTCAGTGACAAATTATTCTACAGACGTATACACGCACATAAACATACACACATGTGTATGTAGGTATACATATGTGTGTATGTGTGCTCAAAACACTCGTGACTAATTCTATCCCTTAATATTGAATTATCTGACTCCAATGGAGCCATGTCCTCATTGTTGTGAAGACTCCCCCAGGGGAGCAGAGTGGATTCCATTCCCAATTACCCATCCTGCGCAGCTCTTCTCCATGAAAACGTGCAAGCTGCCCTCCCACCCCATCCATCTCTAAAAGACCAGTCCGTGCCCTTTGGTGCTCCTACATCTCGTTACTGATGTCCTATGATCCTCATCCATCGGTGATGGGCTTCTGCCAAGAGCTGCCCACTCTGGGCCTCTCCATTGCCCTTTGGATGACCCACAGCTTTAATATTTCAGAGACTGGCATTCCTCAACTCTCAGGCATATGAAATTAATGCTACAAGGCTTTGGTTTCGAGGAGCCACTTGGGGTTAAGCAAAGTGCCGCCATCTCCCAAGGTAACCTGAGCCCACTGTCCTTCTGCTCAGTTCTGAGCCAAATTCATTGTCTAGCCATAATATCTTCCATAAACGGAAGCAACTGGACAATCGTACTCTCCCCAGAATCCTTCTTCCATTTCTGTTTTGCATTGGTCTTCCTTCACGGTGATGGCAAATGCCTGTGGTGATCGCACAGCTCCCTGTGTTTATCCTTCACCTAATGCCAGTAATTAGAGGGTCACTGAGCAGAGTCCACGTCTTTCAGAAGTTAGTGTAGGATCTGGACAGAGGCGTAGGCGATAGATAACTTGTGGGGGAGGAGCCTTATTTGTGGGAGAATTTTGCTCTGTCAAACTAAATGCTGCATTTTAGTTTCTTCTACTTCCTCCGGAGGGTCATCTCGGCCTTTGATTTTGAGTCTGAAGGTGGTGGATCCTTGATGGAGAAAAGTCGTTGTAAACCTCTTTCCACATCCTTTACATTTTTTCATCTGATTAAGACTATATTCAACACCAGACCATTTGTTGTGGTGTGGCCACAGCAGCCATAAAGTCAAGCATTACTCAGGAGGATGCTGAACAATATGAAAATTCTGACAGGAAGCAGGCTGGTGAATGTCAACAGAATGGTTTAATGCTTTGTGGGAAATCCCACCCCAAATTATGGCAATAATTCAGCTTCCAGGGCCAAGGAATGTTTCAAGGAGCAAAGGTCCCTGGATCATCGTTGAGCCAATTTGGAACCCTCGCTGTCATTAAAGACCCACACTCAATGTTTTGAGCAAGTCCAAGGCGAAAGTATGTATTTATAGAAGGAATCACTGGGATTGCAGGATCATGCAACTTGCTTAAATTCCAATAGAAATCGACAGGAGTGCACTTAGGTCTTCCAGTAACTTTTTATCACTACATGTCATACTTTTCATTCTGGGTTTTCAGACCCTTTTAAGAAAGAGAAAGCAGGGGGCAGCTGGGTAGCTCAGTGGATTGAGAACCAGGCCTAGAGACAGGAGGTCCTAGGTTCAAATCCGGCCTCAGCCACTTCCTAGCTGTGTGACCCTGGGCAAGTCACTTGACCCCCATTGCCTAGCCCTTACCACTCTTCTGCCTTGGAGCCAATACACAGTATTGACTCCAAGATGGAAGGTAAGGGTTTAAAAAAAATTTTTAAAAAAAGAAAGAAAGAAAGAGAAAGCAAAGTAAGCTGTTGCCGGGTGGTTGTTCTCTCTGGAAGTGACTTGTTTCTTCCTAGGACTCTCAGCTGGTGAAGCTGATTTGAATAAGGTCAGTTTTAGTCCCTTCCCCTTCTCTCCTCACAAGCTATTTTAGAGGAAAAGATTCACCACCTGGTGGTGGTCAACCTCAAAGAATTTAAAATGTGGGTGTGTATCATTCTCAAATGTCAAGTTGGGCTCAGAACAAGGGGATGGTTTGCACCAGTCAGTTCAAAAAGGTCCCCAACTGTCAGAATGGAGACAAAAGAGATGGCGATGACAGTTTGGGAGGAGGAAGTGCTCTGAGGCCAATGGCTGCTACAAAGACATAGATATGTTGCTTATTGTAGTCAGGTGGCTCCAGAGGGCAGTGGGCAGAGGAAGTGGGCTTCAGGTTGGGAAAGAGGCTCACATTAGTCTGCTGTTATTGCCCATAAAATATTGTTTTCCCTCTGGAAAGACCTCCATGAACTGATGCAGAGGGAAAGGAGCAGAACCAGGAGAACACTGTACACAGAGACTGATACATTGTAACATGATCAAATGTAAGTGACTTTGCTAATAGCAGCAAGGCAACGACCTAGGACAATCCCGAGGAACTTATGAGAAAGAATGTATCCACATCCAGAGAAAGAACTGTGGGAGTAGAAAAACAACTGCTTGATCACATGGTTCCATGGGGATAGGATTGGGGATGTTGACTTTAAATGATCATTCTTTTGCAAATATGAATAATATGGAAGTAGGTCTCAATCAATGATCCATGTATAACCCAGTGGAACTGCTCATTGGCTCCAGGAAGGGGGAGGAAGGAGGGGAGGGAAAGAACATGAATCATGTAAGCATGGAAAAACATTCTAAATTAATTAAATAAAAAATGGAAAAAAACCCATTGTTTTCTCTAGAAAGGTAGGGCTTTGCTGAGGTCAACAACTTGGCATGAGTACCTACTTACAAATTCCTGTTCCAAAAAAAGCATCTGAGGGTGTCCACCATGCAGAAGAGAAGAAAGTATTGACATGACTACGTTATGGAAGAGATGAGACTTGTTCTACCTGGCCCCAGAGGGTACAGCTAGGAGCAAAGAAAGGCCGATTGATGTTTGATAAGTATGGAAAAGCTTCTTGACCAATAGGGCTATCCAAGAGTAGAAGGGCTGTCTTGGGAGGTGGCGAATTCCCCATCTCTGACAATCTTCAGGCTTTGGCTTGGCCCCCTTGTTGAGAGCCCTGTTCAGATCTGGCCTCGATGAAATGGTTTCAAAGGTCCCTTTCAGCTCTGAGATTCTCATTCTCGTCCTCGAAATAAAAGCTAATGACATTGTAGTTCTCAGAGCTGACGTCTATAGAATGAGTTAACATTTACAAAGCACTGTAAACACTTCCTTCAGTTGGACCTGACAATAGCCACACGAGAGAGGTACCGACATTACTTTTCTCTAGTTTGCAACCAAGAAAACTAAGTAAGGCTTGGTGGCCTCCCATGACTTGTCTGCCTCAAGGAGGGGCTGGGATAAAGCTCTTCCATAGAGGATTTTCATCTGTTTGGGTCTGTGTCGAGTGCTAAATCTGAGCATCCGGGTAAAATCTTAGGACTTCATGGTAGATCCTTATACAATAGGAGGGTTTTCAATGCTTGGAATCATTGCATTCCCCCTCTGGAGGGGTCTCAGAGATCATCATCTAGCGAAAGCCTTGCCGTGGTGATCTGACTAGCATTGACTCTAATGCAGAGGCGGTACTCGTCCAACTTGAGAAAATACTTAATTATTTTGACTTCAACTCCTCTAGTGACTCAATGCCCCAAACGGTACGGGGATTCCCTTTTGCAGATCAGAACTCACTGGCCCCTTCTCATCCAGTGTGACTCCTCCAAGCCGGAAGACATCTTGAAGCTCATCTCAGCCAACCCTCACGTGGGGTGAGAGATTAAGGGGCTTAGCAGAGGGCCCGTAGGCACCGCGTGATAAGACTGAGCTTGCCTATGGAGGCACACAGGAGCTGCCCCAGAAGGGCTCGGGATTGTGGCTGGCTGAAGAGCAATAGAGGAGGCAGGGGATGAGGCTGGTGAAAGGCTTCCCTTCACATAGAGTCAAGTAGAGATGTATGGATCAGGATGAATGGATAGCTTCTTCTGAAATCAAGAATTGGAGTATCTGTCATTCCCAAGCCAGTAGGAACCCATCGAGTACCTTTGTTTCCCTTCAAACCACCCTTATAGAACCTGCATTGGCATCAGGGAAGAGGAGAGGGTGGTCCGAGAGCAAGGGGCGTTTAGGAGCTGGGCTCTAACCCTGCTGCAGTGGACAGGAGGGAGACCTTCTCCTCTTAGAATCCTTCATTACATCCAGAACTCAGGTTAAATCTTTCTGGTTTGGCCTCCCCCTCCATGCCCTGGCAGTCACTCATTCTCTCTTTGTACCTTCTCGAATCTGTTAGGGCTCAAAGAAGAGATGCTTAACAGTCAGGGCGAGCTCAGTGATTGGTTGGCTGGATAGCATGGAGAGACAGGATGCAGAAAAGGGAGAAGGAAGGAACAGAAGGGAAGAAATATTTATATAGCACCTACTATGTGCCGGGTACTGCACTATGTGCTTTACAGATATCTCATTTGCTCCTCACAAAAGCCCTGTGAGATGGGTTACTGTTGTTATCCTCACTGTATAACTGAGGAAACTGAGATAGATAGAGGTTAAGTGACTTGCCCAGGGTCACACAGCTACTGGGTAGCTGAGGTTGTATTTTAATCCAGGTCTCCCCGATTCCAGGCCCAGTTCTCCATGCATTGCATCATCAGGAGGCCAAGAAAGGTGAACTTTGACCTCCTTGACCATTTGACAAGAGCCAACTCATCTGTGTTGTGTCATTCATTCATTCACACAACAAACCTGGGAACAGCACCTGGGACAGTCTCATGGCCCCTGGCTTGGGAAGAATAAGGACTTTATCAAAAATTCACTGAATCCTCAAATGTGGAGGAGAGCAGGGACCCCCCCCCTCTTCCCTGCCCACCCCCTGGGGCCCCTAGAGGAGCTTCTAAGGATGCTGTGGTAGAGTTCTGGGATGCTGCAAGTCTGGGTTTGAGTCAGAACAAAGGAGCGAGCAGGAGCTGGAGAGAAGGTGATCTGATGCCAAGGGGTGGCTTTCCTTAGGCTTGAGCCCCACAGGAAAAGAGGAGATGGCCAAATGGCCTCGATTTCTGTTCCAGGATCTTCAGAGGCTTCCCTCTGAGCTGGAAGGGCTTTGGAGTCCTCTGCTCCAACCTCTCCTTTCATGGAGGGGGAAACCTGCTCCACAGCAGGGAAGGACTTGACTAAGCAGAAGCATCAGAATTTGAACCCAGAGCCTCTGACTTCAGCTGCTGTGCTCTTCCACATGGCTTCCCACAACAGAGCAGATTCTGGTGATGCCAGAACAATCATGCTTTGTATATCAGTGATGGGGAAGAAAGGGGAAGGGGGTGGATGTAAGAGGAGAAAAGCCCCAAACTAACAGGGTCCTGGGAAGAATTTGTCATCAGGGAAGGTGACTTCCTCCCACTGGCCAGAAGGGAGTGGAGAAGCTCCAGGAGTATTCCCATTTCCCAGATGATAAGACAGAGAGGAGGTGTCTTGCCCAGAGTCTCACAGTTAGGAGCAGAGCTAAGTCAAAACCCAAGCTTCCCCGGCTACAAACCCAGGACTAGCTTCTGCTGTATGTGTTTATCTATGTAGGCGTTTGGGGGAGCCAGGGTGCCATCTCCCTCCTTTGAATGTCAGCTTCTTGAGGCTTGGGCTGTGTTGCTGTTTCTTTGCATCCCCAGCACTGGTATACAGTAGGTGCTAGATAAATGCTTGGTTGGTTCATTTACATCCTGCTGGCTCAAGATTCTGGAGAAATGGGTCTAGTTTCCCTGAGATCCTGCACAGGTTCTTTAAGGGGACCTATTTGCCCAGATTCTAAGTTCCCCGTCCCCTCTCCCCCCAGCCTCCCCAACCTCTTGCTCGTTTGGCTTCTATTTCCCAATACCCCCATGTGTCCACGGTGGCCTCCAGCAGAATCTACTCTCTTCCAGGACCAGGATGTTGTTTTTGTCTTTGTACCCCAGCCCGAGCTCAGCCGAGCCTGAAGCTCCATAAAACGATGCTTCCTGACTGACCCGTTCAATAACGGAGTTTGGCCCAGCGAACCCTCTTTGGAGACACTGAGGCACAAAAGCTGGCAAGCAGCAACAGAGTTCAGGATGCCGTGCTTCCCCCCCCCCCAGCCACGGCCATCCACGGCTGACCAGAGGTGACCAAGGGGCATCGGGCACAAGATGCTGAGTTGAGGGAAGAAAACTCCAGCCCTCGGCACCCACCGCCTGCCTCCCTGGTGGCGCTCCCCGGGCACTTACCTCCATGGTTCAGCCTTGACTTGTGGAGGAATGGAGGGGAAGCAAACAGAGGTGGTGAGGGTAGAACTTGGCAGGGCCCAGAGCAGCTCGTTTCTGACTGCCCTCCACTGTTCTAGGCACTGGAGACCCAAAGACCAACACCCGGCCATCCCTGTCCTCTGGGGGGTGCACAAACTAGTCTCCACCACAGGAAATACCACCAAGGATGCTGGGGGAGGAGGTGGAAGGGCCTTGGCTAGGGGGACCCTGTGGCTGAGGGGGAGGCATCCCAGACCCTCTGAGCTCTGCCCTGGCCCTGCTTTCCCCTCTCATCCAGCCTTCCTCCTCTTCCCCCTCCGGCCCTTCAGTGAAGTCTGGCGTCGCCCTTCCTGGGGAACAAAGCAGGCAGCTCACAAGGAGACGTTCTAAGAAATTAAGTCCAGTGAATCTGGTGTGTGTGCGTGTGTGTGTGTGTGACAGACAAGAGAGCGAGCGAGAGCGCTATGGTTGTGTTGTCTGTCAGTATGAGTGTGCATACACTGGTGTGTGTGTGGGTGTATGGGTGTTGTATGACTGTATGTTGTGTGTCCATTGTAGTGTGGGGGTGTATGTTGTGTGTTTGTGTCTGTGTGAGTATGTGAGTGTTGTATGCGTGTGTAAGTGTGAGGCTGTATGTGGGGGGTTGGGTGTCTGTGCACAAGTTCTATCAGGTGGGGGTGGGGGGAGGTCACACCAAATCC
Organism: Monodelphis domestica; assembly: GCF_027887165.1. NCBI lineage: Eukaryota > Metazoa > Chordata > Mammalia > Didelphimorphia > Didelphidae > Monodelphis > Monodelphis domestica. Next base: position 4,926,001 of record NC_077227.1, on the reverse strand, counting down.
ACATCAAGGCAGAGCCAGCAGGGGCTGCTGTCTCCTGACAGAGAAATGTCCAATTAAAATGGCGGAGCAAACAACGATGGCTCCTGAGATAAATGCTCGCAGGGCCTCCGGAGATGCCCTTCCTTGTGGGTGACTCGCTGATGAATGTTGGATGGTTGGGCTTGGAACAATGCTGCCTGGACAGAGCACACACAGGGAAGGGCTGTCCCTGGGCATGGGTGTGTGTACCCGTGTGCACACATGGCTGTGGGTGTGCTTGTGCACTGGGTCCTCAATTCTGCTAGAAGTAAGGGCTGTGCAGGCTGGGCACCTTGGACAGCGTCTAGTTTCTCATTGGACTTTTTCATTTTGCAGATAAAGAAACTGAGTCTCAGAGAGGATCAGGGGTTGCCCCGTGTACACAGTCTCGTCCCAGGCTTAGCTGGGACTAAGCGCAGCCTCCTCTCTCCCCTGCTCAGCAGCCGAATCCGGGCTCCTGGCCCGGGTGATAGTTTGCTCGGTGGGTTTGGCGAGCCCCCCAGCCGGCCACTTCCATGCAGTTTACTCTTGACACAAAAGAAGCGGCAAAGTCTGCAGCCAACATGGGGTTTTCTCCGAGCGCCCCTGTGTCCAGGGTCTCCTCGACCTCCCCACATCACAGACGCGCACCAACCCAGCGCCCCAAGCATGGTTGATTATGGAAGCTCGCCAAATCCATTTCTATTCAAAGTTGCGGTGCCTGTGTGCGTGAGCGAGCATCCTTTTACAGAGCCTGCGCCTGGGTCCAGGCCTTTGTGGGCTGGCGGTTCTGTGCTTTCTCCCTCGCTCGCTGGCTCTCTCTGGCGTCTTCTAAGTGGGCTCTAACGAGGCCCCCTTCAAGAGCATTATCTCTGGAAGGGAAACCGAGGAGCGTGAGCTGGTAATTTAGTGCTAGGAAGTTAATTCCGAGACCTGCGACCTCCCAGCAGTCCCCTGGCTATTGATTGTCAATACTGGCCGGGCTGGGCCACCCCAGGCGTGGGCTTGAGCAGATTTCGAACAGTTTCTCCCTTATCAGTTCGGTCCCCGAGTACTTGTGCATTAAGACAACAAATCTCCGCAGTTAACGGTGTGTCACATGGCAGCTGGCTGGACGTGCCAATTTTCTAATGAAGTTGGGTTGTTGGCAAACACACCAGCCATCCCGCATTGAGAGCGCCTTCTTTTGTGTATTTCCAGCACACTCGAGTGCTTCGAAAGATACCGGTTACATCATTGTCTGAGGGCCAAGTGAGGAGGGGGAGAGGCCCATCCAGCCCTGCCAGCGGGAGCCCAGGAAGGGAGCCCAGCGCAGAGTTGCCGGCCGGCGCAGATGCCATGGACGGCTCCAGTTGTGCCGGCTTCATGAAATGCAATTAATAAGTGACACGGACACGACCTCGAACGCCCCCTCCCCCTTCCCCCATCCCTGCCTGTGGGGGAAGGGCTTCTCCCAGGCAATCTGGGATGAGCTCCCACCCGCTGGCTTCCCCTCCCAGTCCAGGAGCCTTCTCGGCCCTGAAGCTCCTCCTGTGGGCGGTGCCCAAGGGGTCGAGGCCCCGCCCCTCCGCGCCGCCATCTTCCCTCCCACACCGCCCCCAAAAAGAATGGCGAAGGGCTGGGCCCTGTCCCAGCCTTCAGCGGGCCGAGTTCTCTTTCAGGGCCGGCCCTGCGAGCACAGTGTGGAAAGGATGGAGGGGAAACCGTATTGGAGGAAAAAAAAGAATCCGGGCGGAGGCCTGGCCCACTGGCCTCCCTGCGTCCAGGTAAGCGCTTGGAAGGCAGACGAGGCGGCGGTGGCGGCGGCAGCGGCGTCTCGGCCGGACTTTTTACTGGAACGGCGAATATCTAATGAAATTCAACAAGGAAACTGGAAAACCAGCCAAATGGGTGCAGCAAAACGGTTAATAGGATCATTAGCTTCCTCGCTGTATTTTTTTGGACACGGTGCGCCTGTAGCAGAGCGCTCCCGAGCAGATTGCAGGAACAGGCTGACAGTTAGGCGCTAACTCAGCAGTGCTGGGGACAAACTGCCATCTTCCCGTGGATTTACAGCTGCCACTTCTGCTAGTTCAATTAGTTCTATAGCACACAGATGTTGCTTAAATGTTGCTGCTAATGATCCCGCAATCAGCGTAAGATTCATGCCATATTTGGAGGCACGTAAATTTCTCAAGTGGCACAATTAAAGTGGAAATATTAGGTGGGGAGAACTTGGCAGTCTCGCCGAGTTGGAAGGCACACCCGCTATGCAATAATGGGTCAAAAATTCATTCAAGTTTTACTGCTGTTCAGAGTTTTAAAAGACTTTTCACAGTTGAATGCAAAGTAGTAAAAAGCCGAGGATTAGGAAATGAGAACGCGGCGCGGCGGCGCAGCCCTGCTCCGCAGACACGACTTCTCCCTTCAAATTGGAATCACATGCTCACCGCCTCCTCGGACCCACAACTCCAGGTGGGGAGGTCGGACCGCCAGATGGAGCCTCCACTCCTGGGGCTCCTCCTCCCACGGCGCGGCGCGCTCCATTTTCTCCCGTGGAAGCAGGTCTCCTAACCTGCCCCTTCTGCAGCTGTGCGGCAGGATGAGACCCGCCACGTAGTACACGCATGCTCACGTGTTTATGGAGGGTCCTTTTAAAAAACCGAGGCCAAACAAAAGGGACTTGGGGTGGGGGGAGGCCCTCCCACCCTTCCCAGGGCTCCCTGCTCTCCCTGGCTTTCTCCATGCTCTGGAAAGGGGGGTGGTGTTCCGTTCTGGCTGGTTGGGAAGTTCCTGGGGAGCCCACTGAGGCCGTGAGCATGTCTGCCTGAAGGCTGAACTCTTAGCCCCCCCCCCCCCCATTTTAACCTATTGACTTAGAGAGGGAGGAAAGGCGTCCTCAGCACACCCTCAGAATGGGGAGCCGGGGCTCCCCGCCATGCCCTTGGCCAGCTTTGTCAGGGTGTCGGCAGACCAAGGGCCACCCCCAGCTCCTCTCGTTTCAGTCACTCTCGGGATTCTGCCTCGGTTGTGCCGGGTGTTAGGGGCCAGCAGCCAGCGAACATGCCCTCCGCTCTCATCCAGCACGCCCTTCCACCTCGCTTTATGCCCATTGCCCCACATTGAGAGAGTCCAGTCGAGGCCCGGGCTGGCCAGAACCAGAACCAGAACCCAGGAGAAGCCCTGGAGCGGCTGAGGCAGCCGCCTCCTCCTCGGGATTCTTGAACAGCCAGCCTTCCAGATGCCCGAGCGGCAGCCGACCTCTGGGGAGGAACCTCACCGGAGCGCGGCGTGTGTCTGCAGGGGCAGGCTGGGCTGGAAGGAGCCCCACACGGGATGCCCAGGAGCCCCAGAGGAGCTGGGGGGGCGCCGAGCAGCGAACGTGGCGCAGGCCGGACCGAGCGCTGCGCAGACAGACGGACATCTGCGGGCTCCGCGGCCAGCTGCTCGCCAGGCTCCGCTCTTCCAGGGCTTTTTATTGTCTTCCATAATGCTTAATGTACTGTTTGTGTATGTTGTCCTGGCACTAGATTTTGATGGGCTCTCGTATATTTTATTCGTCTTCTCTCCTTTCCATGGAGGGAAGCTCGCAGCCACCGCAGAGGCGGCTCAGCTCTAGCGGTGAGTCAAGGGTCGGAGGCCGGGCTGCCGCGGCCTTCGCAGGGGCCTGAGCGCGCTCCGAGCCATCCGCGCAGGAGGGAAAGGAAGGAAGGAAGGAGAGCTGCTGGCGGGCCGGCGGGCCAGGGCAGACGAGGGCCTCTCCAGAAGGCCTCCGTCGGTGGTGGCCTCTCTAGTGCCATTCTCGCTGCGGCCATGAGGACGACGAGGAGAGCCGGCCTGGAAGCTGTTCCGGGAGGTGCGCCGCGTGCTCGATGAAGATCGATTCTCTCAGCCGCGGGGGCTGGCGGCTGTGGTCACCTCTGGTCTACCTATGGGTAAACTGAGGCAGGCTGCATGTCTAAGAAGCATCAGAGGCAGGAGTCAAACCTGAATCCTCCTGACGTTGGTCTGCACGGAGCCACCAGCGGCCGACCCAGGAAAACAATGTGGCCAAGCAGGCGGGGGGGAGGGGGGGAGGACAGAGAGGAGCCCCCCCCCCCCCCCCCACGGCTTTCCAAGGAACAGACTGCCGGGCAAGAAGTAGCTTCTGTGGCAGAGAAAATCTGGGGCCTGCTGACAGCGGTGCGATGGGGGGCCGGTGGTAACTCCCCCCCCCCCCCGACCCTGTCTCCCAGGCGGGCTGACTCCGGAGGTGCTTCTGAGTCTGCATGTGGCGACCACGGGTTTGGGAGAGCAGAAGGGATGGGCCTGCCTCGGATCCATCTCCCTGGGCATCTGCTTCACTCATTGCCCCTTTGCTGGGTGCCCGCTGTGGGCAAAGGCTGCTGCTGGCCACTGAGAGGGGCTGCCCAACAGCCCGAATGAGAGACGGGCATGCTTCAGCCTTGGGATGAGAGGCAGCAAGGGCCCCCTGAGAAGGGAGGGAGCCTGGGCCACTCCTCTCGGTGGCCTTTGGGTGCTAGAACGAGGCAACTCCCTTGTCTCTCACAGGGGTGGGGGTGATCAGCCTCACCGGGATTCTGGAGGATTTGCTGATCTCTGTGCATCCTCAGGGATATTCTGTTTGTGTGTGTCTCTGTGTTGTGTCTGTGGTGTGTGTGTCTGTGTTTCTGTGTGTGGTGTCTGTGGGTGTGAGTGCGTCTGGATTTCTGTATGTCTATCTGAGTGTGAGTGTGTGTAAGTGTGTGTATGTGAGTGTGCATGTCTATGTTATGTGTGTCTGTGAGTGTGTACGTGAGTGTGTGCATGTCTGTGTGTGTCAGTATGTCTGTTGTGTCTGAGTGCAAGTGTATCTGTCTATTGTCTGTGTGAGTGTGTCTGTGTGTGAGTGTGCGTTTCTGTGTTTGAGTGTGTGTATGTGAGTGTGCATGTCTGTTATGTGTGTCTGTGTGTGAGTGTGTATGAGTGTATGTGAGTGTGTGCATGTCTGTGTGTGTCTTTGAGTGTGAGCGTGTGTTGTGTCTGAGTGCAAGTGTATCTGTCTCTAAGTCTGTGTATTGTCTGTATCTGAGTGTGTCTGTATAGAAGTGTGTGTGTGTGTGTCTGAGTGTGTCTGTGTGTGTCTGTGTGTGAGTGTGTGTCTGAGTATGTGTGTCTGAGTGTGCATGTGCCTGTGAATGTGCGTGTGTGTCTGTGTGAGTGTGTCTGGGTGTGAGTGTGAGTGTGTACCCTCCAATGGTGCAGTCTCCTGGGTCCACCTGAAGGGACAGTGAGGTTAAGCGTGGGGGACATCACCAAAGCCTCGTCTTCCCCGCTGGCGGGGACTTAGCAGATGGGGAAATATTAGCAGATGGGAAATCAGCAGCTACACTGAGATCAAGACGCGGATTTCAAAGCCGCCACTGCCGCCGCCCCTCCTCACTTCGCATCTTCTGTTTTCGGGGAGGACTGACGACGCACACCCAGAGAAATACGCCGTGGGCTAGACTCGAGGAAGCATGAAGGGGAAATGAGCCAGAGTGATGCCCACGTCCCTGGCCCCCGAGGGTTTAAGAGGCGGCCGCTTCCCTCCCCTCATGCTTCTCCGATCTTTATTTGGGGTCCAGACCCACAATTCCATTGCCAGTGTAGACCGGCATTCGTCCCACAATGGATGGACTTGGGGAGACCGGCCCAAGGTCATGCTGCCTGTCTGTATCAGGGGCAGAACTTGAATCCAAGTCTTCTTGACCCCAGCCTGACTATTCGGGAGGCCACGCGGCTCGATTGCCACAAAAATCCAGGCAGCCGGAAAGTCCGACGTTCTCTCAGTGGAGACACACCGAACATCCCTCTGAGCCCGGCTGGAGCAGTCGGGAGTCTAATTCGGCTCCGGATGTCCACATAACAGGATCACGTCCGGCGGTCCACAGAAGAGTCTTGGCAGAACGAGGGACTTGCGGGCCAGTCACGCTCCCCTCGGGAGACCTCGGGCCTCGTCCCTGAAATCGGAGGATCCGATTCGGTGCTCTCAGAGGTTATTTCCAGCTGGAAAATTCTCTGATCCTTTGATTGTTCTCACACATACTTACGCCGTCTCTGGAACGGGACCTCGGCAGACCCTTCCGAATGATCTGCGGTTAGAGCTGGCAGGGACCTGAGACAGCCCGTCCTAAGCTCTCAGTCAGCAGATGAGGAAACTGAGGCTGAGAGAGGGGTGGGAGCTGTCCAAGGCCACATAGCCAAGGCAGAGCTGGGCGGGCTCTGAATCCATCCAGGCTTCATCTTGGTATGGGGCTGCCCCTCCCAATAGAGGCCCCCCCAAGCATTCCTACCCTTACTCTTGGGATCGTGAGACTCTGAAAAGGACCCCAGTGGAGAAAGCTCCAGGCCTAGAGATGGGAGGTCCTGGGTTCCAATCTGGCCTCAGACGCTTCCTAGCTGTGTGACCCTGGGCAAGTCACTTAAGCCCCAATGCCCAGCCCTGGCCACTCTTCTGCCTTGGAGCCAATGCTTAGTGTTCATTTGAAGACACAAAGTAAGACTTTCTGAGCCCAAAGAGGCCGGGAGCTCTGACCAAAGGTTCAAGAGACGATCCCATCACAATGCCCAGAACACGAGCACAGGGCACCAGCCTGTCGGTGTCGGTGGCCGTGGAGAGGGCCTCGTCCCCTGCACAGCTAGTCCTGATCCTCCCGCTGCCGGGCAGGTAGAGAAGAGCCATTTCCAGCATGCACGAGCCACGGAGAAGCAGAATGTGGCGGTGGAGCTCCTGCCACCGAACAGGGCACAGGAGAAGGTGGCGATTCCTTGGCCAGCCCCACAGAGGCAGGAAACCTGTCCTGGGACATAGCATGGCCCTAGGCAGGAAGAGCATGTCGGCTGGTAGCCAGCTAGAGCAACCGTGGGAGACTCCTGGGGGTCCCTTGTTGGCAGAAGGTCTCTGGGCTCGGGCTCGGGCTCGCACCGATTTTAAATGAAAACCAGAAAAGTATAAGCTGGGATGTTTGGCTATTCTTACATCATATTAGTAACTATGAAAACTGACGTGGTGGGACATGGAGAGGGCTGGCCGTGGACACTGGTCCTCCTGGGTTCCAATCCTGCCTCTGGAACATACCAGCTCTGCGACCAGGACAATTCAGTGCCTCAGTGCACACACCGAGTGTCGCAGCCTACAAGTCGTGGAGGAGCGGCTAAGCCCTATCCGTGGAGGGACTTTCCATTCTGATGAAGGTGGAGGCTTCCATACAACCCAATGCAACCAAATGCAGGGCAGAGCACATGGAAGTGGAGCCATTCATCGGGTGAATGAATAATCAGAAATAGGCTTCCACAGAAATGATGAATCAAAAATGGAGACTGAAATGAACCAGTTTTGAGAGGGCCATGTCTATGGCCACAAGGGGGAGGGGGATGGATTCCATCCTCCCTTCACTCTGGATCTGGAGCCTCCTTTCCACCATTCTCTGTTTCCATTTTCTTCCTTGCCACGTCCCTTCTCTGTCCATCTTCTTCAGATGCCCGACATCTTGCCCAGTGAAAGAAGCCCTGTGTGCTAAGCAGATCTCTCACGCGGGCTTTGACTTCGTCTGCTGTCCTGGAAGGACCTGACCTCACGTGCCATGTCCCCAAGGCTCCTCACCCTCATCCGTGAGGTCCCATTTCTAGAAAATGGGGAACAGACAACCCAGAAGGGCTTCCCAGAACCTAGTCCAACCTTTATACCTGAAAGGAATCTCCACCAGAACCTCTCGGACGAGTGCTCGCCCAGCCTCTATTGGGGTGGGGGTGGAAGAGTCCCCCCTCGAGGCCGCCTTTTCCCCTTGGGAGAGAAGCTCTCATTTAGCTGTTGTCTCTTGGCGTTGTGTATAAAGGTGTCTCCTGGAGAGCACCACCTCCTGCAGCGGAGCCAAACAAGGCTGATCTCTCTTTCACATGAACTCTTCCAGTGGTCACGACTTCCCTCCATCTCCCCCTCCCAGGCTGAATGCACTCCATATCTTTGGTATGGAGGGCTTGTTGTGCCCTCCTAGGGCAGCTCTCCAGCCTCTGACCCTCACCTGACACCCAGCTCTCACTTGTGCTCCTAGTAGCTGCTAGCATGCGGCAGCGGCCACACCCCGGGCAACGGCTTTGACAGGCCGGCTAAACCTTGTGAGGGTAGCCATCGGGTCGCCGACCCCTGGTGAACCAGGGCTTTGCTCACCTGGCATGTGAAGACTGCTTTGGCTGAACAGGCAGAAGAAACCAATAAGAAGGTTCAACGGCCGAGAGGGCGACGCAGCAAAGCACTGTGGAGTGCTCAGGGTGTGTTGGAGCATAAAGGACAACACAGCCATCCAATGCAGCTGAGGAAGTCTCCAAGTGTAATGGCTTTTCATGCCACTGGACCCAGGCTTCCAACGCCGAGAGAGGGGGACTGTCTCTGTGCATCGGCTTTTCCACTTAAATCTTCATGCACAGGTGTCTTTGTGCACAAAAACACACAAAGACAATCGTCATCCTCGGTTACCGAGAGACTACTACCACCACCCCTTCCACTTCCCAGGGCCTGAAATCAAGGCCTTTCCCAACCTGGTCACCCTCCTCTGCATGCTCTAAATGTGGCCTCCACAGAAATAGTCTGAGCAAGATGTCGCCTCTACTGTCGGGATGGTTGCCCGACTACCATAGCCAGAGGTTCTGTTGGGTGCTGCATCACCCTCATGGCAGATGTGGTCACCCACCACCAGAGTCTCCAGATGAATAGCCATCCTCTTGCTGGAGCTGTTTACCCCTCTGTGTACTTGTGGGATTGATTTTTCTGAACCCAAGCACAAGACTTAACTTTTTTATCCCTTTAAAGTACATCCCATTTGGTTTGCCCAACCTTGGAGGACATTTTGGATCCTGGGTGCTCTCTGCCTTGCCCAGTTGGGTGACGGAAGTGAGCCTGAACAGCACATCTGAGTGTCCATCTCTGCCTTTGCCTCAGAGCATTTTTCATTATTCCTGGTCTTTCTTTTTCACCACTGAGTCCAGTTGGGGGTGGGAGGAGGGGGGAGGAAGATTTCCTCGGGGATTTTGGCAGCCATGATGATTTCCCACCATTTCACTCTTATGACATAGGAATTCAGAGAGTGAGAAGAATTGTCCCAGCAGGAAATCCAAGAGTACATCCAATATGCTGGCATTAATTAGCCAGATGTGTGACATACTTTGGGTTTTGTTGTAAGAAAAGTGTGAAGAGCTATCTGGGAAATAATCAAATTCCACTGGATGGTGTGTGGCCACACCCTGGCCCTGTCCTGTCCATTCCTCCTGCTGGGGGAGGGGGGAGCTTCCTGGAGAGCTTTGTAGGAGGGAGGGTCTCTGTGCCTTCCTTGGGCTGACAATGGGGAAAGGCAGCGAATAAGGTGATGGGTTGACCAGGAGGTGGGCAAGAACCATCGATGGGCTCAGTGACCCTTCGGACAGGCTTGAGGGCATTTGGAGATCATGTGTCAGAGCTTTTAGAGCATGATGGGCAGAAGAGGAGACTGACGAATGATGAGGAAAATATTAGATATTCTTACGTACCAGAAAGGGTGATAGAGAGGACACTTCGGTCTCCACTGACCCACGTAGAAACTTCCTCGTGGTTCCAGAGAGGGACAACCAGAAGGAAAATCGGAGGAGGGAAGAGGCTCGATTTGCACCTGATCTCTGACAGCAGAACTCATCATTAGAGGCCCACAAGTGACTGAGAGGCGCAGCAGATGCAAGCGCTCGATGCAATTGGGAAACGGTTGAGTGTTTCGCTCTTGGCTTTGCATTCTTATCACCAAGCACTTAGCAGACACTTAATAAATGGGTGTCTATTGATTGATCGGATGCGAGCAAGGGAAAAAATTATTCTGCACCTACATGCCAAACACTGGTCATGACAGTAGAGGGTCCCAATACAAAAGTGTCAGTCTTTGTCCTCTATTTGGATAGAGCCTCGTTTTCCATCTAGGAACTGAGGGCACTGAATGAGTTGGCATTTTGGGGCCCTTCCAGCTCTGGGTCCTGGATTCTGGGTTCTTTGTGGGGTGAGATAGCAGCACAAAAGGGCAGTGGGAAATGAAGGGAGTCTTGGTCTGGGCTGTCCCTGGGCTAATGAAGGGAGCCATAGCACACTTCATTGTCTTGCAATTTCCAGGAATGATGGTACTATTAATTTGATTACTATTCCCAGAATGAAAAGGGGGGGGGGGGTGGGACACGGAGACAGGGTAGAAGACAAGATATGTGGCACGGATGGAGTGGGATGCAGGAGATGGAGCCAGCTAGCCTTCAGAGCACTCACTCCCTAATCCAGACAGCTGTGCCCCAACAGGAAATCCTAAATGCAAATGGACTGGGGATCCAGGTCTTGGGATGTCTAGTGCAGAGTTCCTGGAGAAGACAAAGGGAAATAGCAGCAGAGATTGGTGTAGACGAGGTGACAGGATCTTAGATTCAGAGGTGGAAGACACCTTAGAAGCTACCTGGTCTAGCCCCCTTGTTTTCCAGGGGAGGAAACTGAGGCCCATAGAAGGTCAGTGGCTTTTCATAGGTCTGACAGGATTTGAACCTATATCTTATGCCTACAAATCCATCAGCCTTTCTGCTGTAGCAGGAGAGGCTGTCTTCAGGGCTCTCCTCCAAAAGGGTGCCTCCAGTGCATATGGCCAGCCTGTGCCAAATTTTCTGATAAGAACACTCACGGGCATATTAACTAGGCTCGACAATCCAGTGATGATGAACGAGAACCCAGCTCGACAGCCATGCCCACAGCCTCCTGTCATGGAGGACAGATGCCGAGCACAGAAGCCCCCACGGGACGGGGCTCTGTGCATTTGGACGGTCCCTGGTTGCATCCAAGCCCAAGCACAGAGGGTGTGGTCTCATAGGCTCTGCTTGCTAAGTCTGGGGTCCTGCAGGCTGACTGGTCCACCGCTCTGCTCCTGGGCACACGCTGCCCAGGGTAGGCTGGAGAAGAGGGGAGGATCTCTTTTAGAAGACAACACTGTACTCCTGAGGGCTCCATGCTGCTCCCCAGGACGGGGCTTCCTCCCGCGATGCTCCCCGGTTGTGCACAAGCCAACAATCCCTTTCTGAAAGTGCATCCAGCATGATCGGGTTCTTCCCGCAAGCACTGCTCAGGAGCAGAAGAGCAAAGTGTTTTGGCCTTCCCTTCACTGTTCCTGGTTTACACCCCTGGGTGTTTTCCGGCAGCTGGGGAGACTTTGAGTCTGCAGCGTTGCACCCTGGGCCAGGTGCTGTCACTCGCCCGTCTCATGATTATTGGGGGGAAGCTTGGGCAGAGGGAGTCGAGCCAGGGAGGAGGCATTTAGGGTTCCCTTGGGTGGCACATGGGGTTTCTTCAAGGATCCCTGTCGATGCTGAGTTTTTGTAGGAGTAGAGCAAGAAGTCCCCGGCAGCGGTCGCTCAGGGAGCCTTCCCTGTCCTGCTGAGCTCCGATGACTGCCCCGACCTCCCTCCCCCGGAATCCAGGCAGTGTTCATCATTTGGGGACGGATCAAACATATGAGGAGAGAATTAGTTCAAGAGTGGGGGGGGGGGGTCCTGGGAGAGCAGCCATGCTCGGCTTCTCCCCTTCCACAGAGCCTTTGTGTTCTCCCTGCTCGGTTCCCACCTCTTCTGCCTAATGCAATGCAGAACTTTCTTTCCAGACGGCAGAGGCCAGAGGCCTGAGGCCTTGGCCGGCCATCGTGGATGTGTGAGAAACAGGAATTGTCACCCCGCCGGTCTGAAGGGCCCTAACGGACTCCATGCGTGATCTTCCACCAACTTCCAGCCCCAGAGCAGGGGATGAGGGAGGCGGCAGAAGGAGGGCACACGGCACCTTGGGGAGCCCACATGGACTGCACAGCCTGGGTGGCCATGCCTGTGTGGGCCGGGGGAGGGTTGCAGGTGCTGTGAAATGGGGTTTTAGGGCCACTGATGAGGCGGTCACGCTTCACCCTGGAGCCCCCAGGGGCGAGGTGCCCAATGGAGGCGCCAAGCAGATGGCCTCAAGGGGCAACGAGGCATTGAGGGCTGTCCTTAACGTTCACATAGTCACTCAACAAACTTCTGAAGGTCCTTCCCAGTGCCCGTTACTGAACTCTGCTTGTAACGTGTGTGATCCGTGTGTTTTATGAGAGTATGTATGTACATGGTATGGGGGATTTATATGTGCATTCTGTGTGTATGCGTAGAGTCTGGGTGGGGATACGCAGAAGTGTTGGTAGATGTATATGAGTGTGTATGTGATTGTGGGTGTGGTTTGTGTGATTGTGCCTGCGATTGTGGGTGGGTGTGTGTGGGTATGACAGTGTGCGGTTGTGTGGGAGTGCTCACGTGCTCCTGAGGGTGCCCTGGCTCCCTAAAGGAAGACACCGGACCCGGAAGTGGGGGGGGGGGGGGGCTCCGTCGGGGCCAGGGAAGGATGAGTGACCCTCGAGGAGCCTCCCGGGAGTGCAGGACTGAAGGGCGGAGGGGAGGCACAGGGCTCGGGGCTGGCCGCGTGTCGCTTTGGGCAGGTCTTATCCCCTCACTGAGCCTCGGTTTCTCCGTGGTGAGATGACAGGATAGAAGGAACATCCGGCCACTGCCTCCAGAGATTCCCGACTCCGCCTCCTCGCGCCTGCGCGCTGCTGATTTTGATTTGAGGCTGCGCTTCACACTGGCTCCGCCCTCTCAGCCTCGGGGCTGGATGGCCTCACCTTCCCGCCCGGAAGCAGAGCGGAGGGTAAAGAAGGATATTCGTGAGCCACGTAGGAGAACACCGAGGAAAGACTTCTTAAAGGCCGCCAGGAAAAGCCGGTGAGGCCGTGGAGGCTGGAGGCCACCCCGAGCTCCGGGCCGCAGGGCCAGCGCACCAGGAGCGGAGGCAGAGCAGTGTGGACGGAGGACGCTGGATCTGGACTCGAAGAAGAACCCAGCTGGGCCCGAGCTCAGCCTCTGGTGCTGCCACTGGGGTGCCAGATGAGACATCCTGGGCATGTCACACCCCTCTGTCTGCCTCAGTTTCTCCTCAGCCATAAGAGGGGATGATCGCAGCACCTCCCTCCCAGGGCCGTAAAAGCTGCTTCCCCATCTTCGGGGTCTCATTCTGTTGGACCTGCCTTCAGAGGCCAGGATTCTCCCTCTGGTCGGTGGGCTGAATCCTCCCCAGTAGAATGTGTGCCCATGAGGGCAGCCGCAGGCTCGGTGGATGGAGAACCAGGCCTGGAGAAGGGAGGTCCTGGGTTCACATCTGGCCTCAGACACTTCCCAGCCGGGTGACCCTGGGCGAGTCACTCACCCCCACTGCCTGGCCCTCACCGCTCTTCTGCCTGGGTGCCAGTTCACAGTATGGACTCTGAGACAGAAGGGGAGGGTTTAAAAAGAGAAAGAAAAGAAGGTCAACTACAAGGAACTGAAGAGTCCAGCAGTGGAATGGGCTGTGCTGGAAGGGCCTCGGGCATCCCTCTTCTGGTCATGGGACAGCAAATAGGCTGGGCCACATTTGGGACCCAATCCAGCCGAATAAAGCTCTTTTTAATGCAAAACAGCCTGGGCACAAGCAGAAAGGGAGCCACCCAGCCAGCTTTGGGCCCCCCATCCATGGAGAGTGTAGCGGGGCAGCACCTTCAATTCAATGAAGCCAGCGGAACCTGCCACCCTGAGAGCACCCAAAACACCAGCCACAACCTGATGTGCCTCTGAGGAGAGCAGGGTGGGGACGATCTGGTTATCCTCCAGACCCGGCAGTCACTGGTGCAGGAGGCGCCGCAGAAGGGGCCTCTACAAAGGCAATCCAGCCAGCCGCTAGTCCCGAGGGTGCCTTTGGCACAAGGAGTTACTGGACTTGGCCAGAGTAACCTAACCAGGAGGAGAGAGATGTAGGAGGATCAGATCTGGGTATTCCTGACTCTAGAGCTGAAGTGGCTCATGAGCCACACCACCAACCACATGGGAGAGCAACCCATCTGTCAAGGAGCATTTGGCTTTGTTTGTTGTTCCCTCCCACCGTGTATTCACTACTAGAGAAGAGAGGGAGGAAGGAAGGAGGGAAGAAAGGGAGGGAGGAAGGAGGAGGTAGGGAGGAAAGGAGGAAGGAAGAAAGAAAGAAGGAAGGAGAGAGGAAAGAAGGAAGGAAGGGAGGGAGGAAAAGGAGGGAAGAAAGGAAGGAGGGAGGAAGGAAAGAAGGAAGGAAGGAGGGAGAGAGGAAAGAAGGAAGGAAAGAAAGGAGGGAAGAAAGGAAGGAAAGGAAGGGAGAGAGGAAGGAAAGGGAAGGGAGGAGGGAAGGAAAGAAGGAAGGAGGGAGAGAGGAAAGGAGAAAAGCTCCTGTAACAAACCAGTGTTGTCCAGCCAAACAAATTCCACTTGTCCCCACCCTCAGACGTGTCCCCTCTCTGCCCAGAGCCGGGGAGCACCCTTTCTCTTGCGTCCCTACCATCCCTCCTGACTTGGATCAGAGTTCTGTCCCGTTCTTTTCTCCAGTCCGAGCAGCCTTCCTGAAACGCTGGCTGTGCACTGGGCTGCCCCAAGAGAAGTCCGATAAGCTCAGGCTTTTCAAAATTATTGACTCTGCCCAGCTCCCCTCATTTGTAAATCTTTAATATCATTTTAATACCTGTCAGTCAGTCTAAGCTACGCAGAGACTAGTGACAACATCATTTCCTGCCATTCATTGCAACAATCCGGGCTTAGGCACTGCGTGGACCAGCACTGGTGGGAGAGCTCAGGGCGTCCTGGTAGACTTTGATGATGGCCTGTCCCCTCAGATCACACCTAACTCTCAGTTGGGACAAGTAGGCAGGATTGGGGGGGGGGGTGGTGCTAGACTTAGGGTCAGAAAGACTTAAGTTTGAATCCTGCCTTGGACACTTATAGTTGTGTGCCCCTGGGTAAGTCACTTATTCTCAGACTCAGTTTCCTCAACTAAAAAATGGGGGTGATAATTGATATCACCTTCATAACCGCAGGGTTATTCTATGCTATAAGTAGCTCTTATTCCTCTTTGAGGGGGGGGGTGATTAATTTAGAAGCCCAGGCCAGGCCATGGTCTTCAGCTGCTTTGCTGGTCAATGAGAGCCCCTTTGGGCCCGCCATGGGGTGGTCGCCCAGCCCAATGTTGGCGCATCCTAATGGCCCATTCATGGCAAAGGCGGAAGGCAATGCTCTGAGTAGCCAGGCAAGATCCGGCCCTGATAACAGGTAGAGGGCATGACGTGCCCATTTGTTCGACTTTCTCGGCACCTCGGGAGCATGCAGAGACCCCCCTGGCATGGCGAAGACTCGCTTAGCAGACTCAGGGCCAGGATGAGTTTGGAATGGCATCCGGCGGTGGCTCCCTGGACAAGGCCACGTCGAAGGGACTCCTCATACCAAGCTGGTGATTTCTGGAGGGACACCTCAGAGAGGCAGAAAAGATCCTCATCCCGGGAGGGCCACGGAAGGAACTTGCTAGAAAGCAAAGGAACGAACAAGGCCGAAGTGGGGTCCGTGTGAGCCCTGAGAGTGTCCGGAGCTCACTGGCTGGCCTCTGGCCCATCCATCCTTCACCAAACCTGCTCCTGGGCCCTGGGAGAGGTCCTCCAGGGCTGCAGGCACTGTCCAGGCTCAACAAGGTGCACGTTGTCGTTCCCCATACAGCACCGAGGGACAGCCTGTGCCCCCCCCCCCGCCCTGTTGCCCATGGGGGGGGGGTGAGGGGGAGAACTTAGAGGGCAAAATGTCAGAAAAGGATCATCTCACCTGGCAACCTGGATGCTGACATGGTAGCTGGAGGTCTCTTTCGCTACAATCGGCTTCCTCCGTAATGGAGGGTGTTTGATTGTAGACGCTTGAGAAACGGGGTTCTGAGGAGCTGTGGGGAGGCTCCCGCCACACACAAGGTGGAGTCCCCTCCCGGAATGGCCGCCACATCTGGCATCCCAGAGATGCTGTAAAAGCCCCTCGGAGGGCTCAGAATTCCACGAGTCACAGGTCTGGACAGCTGAGAGCAAATGGGGATGGCCTCGATCCCATCCAGCTTCCACGTGCTCGGGGGAAACTGAGGCTGGCCTCTGTGAGCAGCCCAGCCCTGCCGGGGAGGCCTCCGGCTCAGCCCTGCTCTTCCAGGACTTCTTCCCGGAGTGTTGGGGCTCCGTTGGGGGTGGGCCGGTTCTGAGAGCCCCCCCTTAAGCGCTTCTCCTTTGCCCCAGGAAATGGAGAGCCACCTTTGTCTCTGCTCCCCCAGGATGCCCCCCCCTCCTCACGGGATTGACTCCCCTCCTGGGGACTCTTCCGGGCTTTCAGGCCCTTCCAGCAGCACCCGGAGTAAGTGCTTTCCAGCTCCTGAGAAGCACTAAGTGAATCGATCCGGATTCCTCCGGCCGCCATCGCCACGGTTACGAGCCCCCCCAGTCCGCGGCCCCTCCCCGCCCCACGTGCTCCGATCGATGCCTCTTTACCAATTTATCACTATTAACAGCAGCATTTCAGGCCTCGTGGCCGAGCAGTCCTCATGCAAGTGCTCGGCCGGCCTCCGATTTATGGGCCAGGGCGGGCTTTCATTAGCCAGCTGCAGCGTGCCGGGCGGCCCTCCCGGAGCTTGTCATTGGAGGGCAGCACGGTGGGGCCCTCAGGTGGGGCCCTCAGGGAGGCGACAGGGGCAGCCCCGGGGCCCAGCAGCGACTCTCTGGGCCTCCCTGGCCAGCCGGGGCCCAGCGCCCCCCCCCCCAGGCTCTGCCTCCCGCCCCCCCTCCCGGCCCCCCCCAGGCTCTGCCTCCCGGCGCCCCCCCAGGCTCTGCCTCCCCCCCCCCCCCCATCTCCTCACTACCCACCTTGCTAGGACTCCTTTGGGTCCGGACCTGCCTGCCTTCCTCCATCGCCGCCTCTCCCGGCCACCGCAGCAGGCGCCAAGCGGGTGTCCACAACTTCACGGCCGCCTACTCATGCTGCGGCCCTTCAGAGGCCCCCACCCAGGCTCCGGCCCATCCTCCCCCAAGGCTCGCCCTTGCTCTGAGAGGCCAGAGGAGGCGCTGCTGCTGCTGGGCGTCCTCAGGGATGGGCTTGGAGAGGGCGTGGCCGGCAGAGACCTTCAGGCCGGGCCGCCCACTTGACACACCCGGGGAGGCCCCGGCAAGTTTCACTCGTCCCCCACCCGGAGGCAGGAAGCGCGCGCTTTGGCAAGGATTGGCCCAGGGTGGTCTCTTTGGACCTCAGAACCGTCTCGGGAAGTAGGTCCTGGTATCGCCTGAGTCTCAGCAAGGGTAAGCGAGTGGCCCTGCGGTCACATTGCCGGAAGGGCGGGAAGCTCAGCCGCCTCAAAGCCAAAGAACCGGCGGGCGTTAGAGTCCGAAACGGTCTTTAGTCCCTCCTAAGCCTGAAAACAAGTGTAGACAGAGCCTGCCGTGATGAGGATCTCTGGTCATCCTCACACCCTGGAGGGAAGGGCTGTCATCGTCTGTTTTACAGAGGAGGAAACTGAGGCTGGATTGGAACTCGAGTCTTCCTGACTCCAGGAAGCCCTCCTTTGAGGCCCGGATGGCCTTCCACCCCAAGGCTGGAGAGAAGACCTCTGAAGAGGAGGGAGCCGCTCTCCGTCGGGGGCCGACTCTGCCTCTGCTCCTGTGGTTTCTCACCCAGCCCTCTGCCAGGGGCTGGAGCTCTCCCATCCCCTGGGCCGCCAAACAGCTGCGTCCTTCCTTGGTGGCTTTGATGCTGTGAGATCGAGAGCCATCACCAGCCTCTGGTCGCCTCCCTCCCATGTTCCCCAACTTGTCCACATCATCCTGAAAATGGTTCCTTGAACTCGCCCCTCTGAGGCGGTCTGGCCAGGGCAGAGGACAGGGCAGCCACCCATCCCCCAATCAGTGCCTTGTCCACTCACATTTAGAAAGAGCCCCTCCGTGCCAGGCCGGGGCCAAGTGATGGAGCTCCAGAGACGCTCAGAGGGAAGGCCCTGCAGGTGGCTGCTTCTTGTGGACTGTGGCAAGCACCTGGGGCTTGAAGGGAGCAGGGCAGTCAGCAGGAGGAGCTCTCCAGCCTGGGGCATGAGCTGTGCCAATGCACGGAGACTGGAGGTGCTGCATGTAGGAAGTGGCCAGCAGGACAGGCCCCATCAGGGGCGCCATCTGCCCTTAGCCCAAGTCTCCGGCTGCTCCTGTCTTCCACCGAGGACCCCCAGACCCCTGGGGCGTCACCCTGACCCCCAGCGTTCACTTGCAACGCTGACTTGTTGAGGCCAGGCAGAGGATTTCGCCTCTATTTCGAGTCATTTGGTCCGCAGCCCCATCGTGGGGATGCTCTGCCCCTGGAACCTCCTTTGCAGACAAAGCCTGAGAGCTGTTGCCGAAGGAGACGTTTGGTCTGCCGGCTGCCCCGTCTGGAGAGCCCTCTGGAGGCAGGGCTGGGGCCGTCAGGCTCCCCAAGTGGCCTCTGCGCACATCCTGTCCACACAGCAGGGCCAGGCTGGACCCACCCGAGGCCTCGGTCTCCCCGTCTGTCCTTCTGCCCTCCCGTCTCTGAGGAGCCACCAGGGCTGCAGCCAGCAATGGCCAGTCCCTCCCCAGGAGACGTCCTGGAGGCCTTCATCCCGCAGGACTCACAGCCTCCAAGATGGCAGGCGGCCTCGTGCTTCATTCGGGCATCCCCCCACGGCCCAGAGCCGCACACATGGCAGGTGTCAGAGGTTAATGAGGCCGGGAAGGAGGCCCAGCTGTCAGCCCAGGCCGGGAGCCGCTCAAAGGGCTGCCTGCTAGGCCCGAGGCTCCCCGGTGACTCCAAGGTGAGGGGGTGGGGAAGGGCGACGAAAGCAAGGGGATCCGCTCAGTGCTTGTGCCGAGTGCCCAGGACTGGGTGCGTCCCTCGCCATGGAATGGGAGGAGGAGGCTGTACGGAACTTGGTAGGAGGGAAGCTGGCAGAGCAGCACGGTCAGCCCTGGCTGGGCCCTGCGACCGGATCCCGGAGCCACCTGGGGCCTGGGGCCAGGAAGAGGCGAGTTCAAATCCAGCCTCAGACTCTGGCTGTGGGGCCCTGGGTAGGTCACCTAGCCTGTCTGCCTCCGTTTTCTCCTCTGGAAAATGGCAGACAGGAACAAAGAAGGCGTGCTAATGGCTCTATTCTGTATCATGATGTGCTAATAGCTAGTTTGTGTGTGGCCTCTGCTGTGTGCCCGGCACAGTGCTCACTAAACGTCTCATTTGGGCTGCCCCCACTCAGGGGAGCCCCTTCTCTGCTCCCATCCCCCGGACATGGGTCTCTCCATGCCGAGGGCAGCTGCATCTCTGTCCCAGGGAAGCCCTTCCGTCTCTTCTCTCCTGTCTGCCAGGGGGAGGGAGCGGCAGGGCCCGGGCTGGAGCCACACCACCGCAACAAGCTTTCTTTTTCAACCGTACCTTCGGCCTTAGAGTGGGCAGAACAGCTGTAAGGGCCAGGCGCTGGGGGTGCTTTGACTTGTCCAGGGTCACACCGCTGAGGCTGGATTTGAACCCAGGACCTCCTTTCTCTAGGCCTCCTTCCCAATCCACCAGCCAGCTGGGCAGCCACTGAGCCAAACTCTGGGGACATAAACAAGACTCTTGAGCCTCGGGGTGCTCACATTCTAAGGAGACACAGGGGGGCATAGAGAGCCCGCTAGGAGGCTTTCTCAAGAGCAGCCCCTGAGCTCCGTTTGGTTTCCTTCCAGCCTGGAGCCCAGGGCGTTGTGTGCTTTCCTCCTGGCTCCCCGTGCCCGAGCTCTGCCTGGAGGGGAGGCCCGCTTCCTTCAGATACAGGAGGGACCCAGGACAGCTCCGAGGATTTGTCAGCTTGGCCCAAAGTCCAACACAGGCAAGGGAGGGCCGGAGCAGTCTCAGTTTCTATCCTTTTCCCTGGAGAAAAGCCTGGCACACCTCGCTGATCCCGGCCCAAGCATTAACCCAAGGAGGAATCGTTAGGATGGCTTTCCTGCCTCAGGAAGGCTTTTCTTGTTTGTCCTGAAGACCTGCAGAAACTTGGCCTGGAACAACAGCCATCCCTGAAATGGAGGCCTGCCCGCCCGCCTGCCCCTGCCTCCTGTCCTCATCCTCGAGCCAGCAAGGGAAGTCTGGCCACTGACCGTCTGCACCCCGCGGCATGTTAGTCCGGCAGCAGGGGTCGGTACCTCATGTGGACTAGGCACTGGGCCGAAGGGAGGCTCGAGGAGCCGGCCCGATAGTGGCTGCCTGACTCATGGGTGGCCTCTTGGGCCAGGCTACATTAATGCTAGCAGTCATCGATACCAGTTCATGGCCCTCCATTGGTGTGGAGGCCATCCATCTGCCTTGATGCCTCTCCAAATCCAGAGGAAGAACTGGGGGAGCGGAAACGCAGCAGGAAAACATAGGCTGTGGTCATGGGGACGGGATCAGGGCTGCAGACTCTAAGTGATCAGCCTGCTGCAAATATCAATAATATAGAAATGGGCCTTGATCAAGGACACGTGTTAAATCTGGGGGAGTTGCTTGTGGGCAAGGGGGGGGGGAAGAACATGAATCACTGAACAGTCTCAATGAATTAATAAGAAGAAAAACAAATAAACTGAACATCCGCCAGGATAGGAATGCCTGCCTGACTCCCCGTCTCTGCCTCTTGGAAGCTCTCACTTCCTTGAAAGCAGCTCTCGGGGCTCCGTGACAAGACACTTAACTTCCCTGTGACTCCGTGTCCTTCTCCGTGAAATGGGGAGGGGTGAGAGCAGTACTACCACCCGATGCCACCTGCTCCATGAACTTCTCTCAGGCCCTCCTTTCCTCTTGAAATGGCTTTGTAGGCGCAGCGTGGCTTCTTTCCTGCTGCCGAATCCACAGGCATTCAGGAAGCTCCTACTGGGCACCCACAGTGGGGCCCACCAAGGCAGCAATGAACGCAGAGTCCTGGAGGGGCGGGGCAGCGCATCTACCAGTAATTCTAGTGATGGACAGAAGCAGGCGGGATCCCTGCGCATCGCATCCCTCCGGCCCCTCCCCTGGAACAGCCGGGCCTCCAGGCAGGCTCTTAGCCTCTGGTGGTGGCAGAGAGGCTCCAGGAGAGCTTCGGGAACATGAATTTGAATCCATCCCGCCCGCGGCTTAGATTTGAAAGTGTTTCCTGCAGCTGCCAGTTGTTTCCTCCTTGAGGGCAGGGACTCTTTTCCCTTTCCCAGCAGCCTCAGCAGAGCGCAAGTACACCATGGAGCTTACTAAATGTTTGACTGGCCGAGGCTGGAAAGGGACCGCAGCGCAAGTAGGTTGGGTTTGTTTGGGGAGGACGGTGAAATCTCGCCACCCGGCCCCCAGCCTGGAGCGCCCGCATGGCCCCCTCCTCCCAGGGGTCCTCCCCAGAAGCTCCGAGGGGCTCGGGTCTGCCTGCACCCCCTTCCCACCCAGGACAGGCCGGCGGCTTCCCCTTCCACTGGGGGAGGCCGGTAGGTAGGAGATGTCCCTGGGATGGGCCCAGATGGACAGCGCCTTTGTAGGGCGCTGAATACTTTGATGAGGGCTGCGGGGGCTGGAGCAGGGCAGAGACAAAGACAACTTTCCCCTATGATTTAGCTTCCTTAAGGGCGAAGGAGCGTCCCAGGAATAATTGTCCTCCTCCTCCTGCTAATGACGACAGATGCACTCTGGAGCTGCTCCGCGCCGATTGTTTGATCCGGCGACCTTTGACTTCATTTAAGTGAAGATGGGCCACATGGCCCGCCGCTTGGCGAGGCCTGCTTACGAGATATTATTGACTCGGAATTTATAAATATTTAATCTTCACATTAAAAATATGGGGCAGAACAGCCATTAGGAGTGGACAATAAAAAGGCTTTCTCTTTGGATTGGGAGGGCCGCGGGATGGGAGACGAGCTTTTTATTGAGCCAGCCCAAGGCCGGGATGGAAAGTGGGGAGAGCGGAAGGAGCGGCTGCAGAGCCGGCCAGCCACCATATGCTTGGGCAGCCACCCTGGCCTGTCGCTCCTTCAGAGGCCGGCCGGGGGCACACAAAGCCAGATGGAGGGCTCCCTTCTGCCTGCCGCCTCGGAGAATGGAGGGGAGGCTTCAGGCTGGGGAAAGGAATCCCAAATCTCCATTTTCCCTTCCGGCGCCCCCAATAAGGCCCCCGGAAAGGATGAAAGCCAGTCGGTGGGTTGTCGGCCTGGGCTGGGCAGCTCCCAGACCCGATCTTCAGTCCTGGTTCTTGATGAGCAGCACTACAAGAGGCTGCTGGGCCCGGAAGCCTGCCCACCTCCAAATCCAGCCTGTAGCCTCCTGGGACTGATCTGTGGTTAGCAAAGGGGGGAGGTGCCAGGAGCCGGCCCAGTGCTCTCCCCCACGCCAAGCGCTGGGTCCTCCCTGACCTGGGCCCAGATTTCTTTCCCCATCGGCTGATTTCTCCCCTGCTCTGGACTGGCCCCGGCTCATCCTATTCCCTCCATGGCATTTTCTGGAGTTTTGTTTGGGACTTTGAGCCTTTCATTCCACCAGAGGGGGAGGGGGAGAGGCCAACCCCTTCATCCTATTCAGGGGAAAGTTGAGGTTCTGAGAGATCATGTGTCTTGCCCAAGGCCCCGTCGACACTAAATGGGACCTTGGTTCCAAATCCAGGGCACTTCCTGCTCTACCATGTTCTGTTATTCTCAACCATCATTGGCTTCTGCCCCTAAATACTGCATAATCCATGGGATCCCTGATTCAGAGTGGGGCAGAGACCTCAGAGTCTTCAGAGCTCCAACACCCTCATTTTACAGATGAGGAAACAGAGGCCAGAAGAGAAATAGATAGCCACTAAGAAACAGAGCCAGGATTTGAACCTGGTTCCTCCAACTTCTTGCTTGTCCCTTTTATTCAAGACTCCCCATATGTCCTTATTAGGCTGGGATGGTCGGGCACATAGCTCCTCTCATTCAAAGTCCAAAGGTGACTCCTCCAGCCTCCTTCAAAGGAGGTTTCTGAAAACGCTGGGGTGACGGAACCCTGAGAGGACACACAAATTGAAGCACTCGTGGCGTTTCGGCCAAGCCTGGGTTCAACTCTCAGCTCAGCCACTGCCTTTCTGTGTGGCCTTGAGGTCATCTCTGTGTCCCTGGGACTCGGTTTCCTCATCTGCACCATGAAGGGATCTGCAGGGCCCCTTCCAGCTCACAGTCCCAAGCCTGGAAGAGCCTCTTTTCCTAAAAGCCACATTTTGTGGCCTGATATTTGCTGGCGTACCACAAAGTCCCCCAGGCACCGAGATAATTAAGGCTGGGTTTTAGTGGAATGAAGAGAATGATCTTTGTGTAAATCCATCAGGGTCAAGCTGGAGCCGCTCCCCACCAGTGTGGGAGCTGGAGAAGGGTAAACATTGCAAAAGAAAAGGGGGTTCATTCCTGGCCGGCTGGGATCCAAAGAATGCCGAAGTCCCCCTCGGCAAAGGCCCAGAGAAGACCAGAGTGCAAAGTAGTTCATGGGTTTGGCTCGGGGTCCGATGCCCGCCATATAATCATTGGGGGCCTCCGCGGTCACAGAGCTCGTCCTGCGTTACCCGACCGGCCCTCTCTGGTCCCTTGCCAGGAGCTTCGGAGAAGGAGAGCTGTTGTGCGCTGCCGTGTGAGTGTGTGAGTGCGAG
The DNA here is from genome assembly GCF_027887165.1 of Monodelphis domestica. Lineage (NCBI taxonomy): Eukaryota > Metazoa > Chordata > Mammalia > Didelphimorphia > Didelphidae > Monodelphis > Monodelphis domestica. The sequence continues at coordinate 4,902,489 of NC_077227.1, read as the reverse complement.
GAGGAAGGACACACGAGGCTAGTTGGGGGTGGGCTTCCTGTTGCTTTGTTCAGCCGTCCTGGGTTTGCCAGGTCTGTTGCCCTCTGGGAGGGGCTCCATCCTGGCCTTTTCCCTGGATGAATGTCATGGCTATGGGAAGACGCCTTTCATGATTAAGATCATACCTGCTACACATGTGCATGCAAGCACTTGCATGTGTGCACATGCACACAAACACACACACACACACACACACACACACACACACACACACACAGCCCTGGATGAATTCACTACGAAATGAGATTGACTTTGGTTTAGAAAAAAGTAGGAAACAACCCCAGAGTCGGCGCAGGAGAAGAGGAGCCCGAAGATTCAATTCCAGCACCTGGATGGCTGGAAGTCTCCCATTTTTGTCCCCGCCTGGCCTCAACCTTGAGAAAGCTCGGGATACTCCAGGAGGAGAATCTCCGATACCAGGGCGTGGGGGGGGCTCGTTTCCTTCACCCCTCGGGCCGTGGCTCTGCCACTGAGACAATCCGTGCCTTTGGAGGCTCTGGCAGCTTGACCAGTAATTAGTCTATGGGATCCAGATGAGTCCGAGTCTTTTCCATGAGGCTCCCCGGAAAGGTCAAGAGCTTGGGGGGCCTCGTGGTGATGTGGGGGAGACCCTCCCCATAACAGAGCATGATCCCCTCTTTCAGTCACCCTTTCTCGCCCCCCCCCCCCCCGCTCACGTGTCCAAGGCCAGGTGGTAGAGATGATGTTCTGTGCGCTTGCGAGCCCACGCGGACGCCCTCCCTCTGGTGCACACGGAGTGAGCACATCCGCAGGTCTGCGCCCGAGGGACCCCGCCGAGGCTCTTTAGCTACTTGGGCCGTCCTCGGGCCCTTATTTGCCCCAGCTCGGGGCAGACATGCCTTGGATTAAGGGAAAAGGGAAGAAATGTCGTGAACCCGGGAAACCTGTGCACGGGGCGCCACTGACTCCCAAGACAGACTATCTGCAGCTGGATCCCTCCTACGTTCACTCCACGTGTGGACAGCCAACGAGCCAAGCAGAGAATTTGGGGACACCTCGTGCCTGGGGCTTCTTTGAGCCGCAGAAAAGGGAGAAAGACAGCGTGGCCGCGTGGCCGCGTGGCCCCGTGGCACGCGCTGCAGAAGGCCTCCTTTCAGACTCCTTCTGCCACTTCGGGTAAGTCACGTGCCCTCTTCTGGGCCTTCACGGTCTCATCCAGCGAGGGGAGCACTTGGGCTCCAGCCTCGTGCAGGCAGGCTATGAGGGGCGATTGGTGTCAGGAGTTCCCTTTCATCTCCGTGGCTGAGTCTAGTGAAGGCGGTAAAATGGCATTTGTTTAAGCGTCTGATTCAAGCGGCTCCTCACTTCTGCTTGGCCTTCATCCCTTAAGTGGAAGGTGAAACTGGGCCGGAGGGGGACGTGGACGTGGACGGTCTCAGCCACTTTATTAACTCCAGAAAAGCAGCCCCTTGCTGCCCCTGTGGCCCGCAAAGCCGCCCACTTCCTCCCTCTGCTGGCACCGTCTGGTTTCTGCCCAAGCCTCGTGGGAGCTCGGGGCAGAACAGCCTTTCCCTCAGCACGCCGGTCCCGGGCGGCGTTCGGTGGTTTATAATTCCGGGGGTCTCCCTTCGCTCCTAGAAACAATGAGGTGCCCTTTGGCAGCTTTCCAGTCGCAGGACTGTTTCTGTGGGAAGGCTGTATTTTGGACGTCGTCAGTGTCTGCTGTTGTGGCCTTTCAGCCCGACGTCCTCCACTGCCAGAGCTTTACAGCCCACCGGCCTCACACGTCGCCCCGGCACTTTCTTGTTGGAAACTACATTTTGGTCAAGGGGACGCCCGAGCCTCCCAGAACAGCAGCGTTTGGAGCCGGACCATCTCGGGGCCATGCAGGAGGCTCACTTAATGCTGTGTCTTCCAGGGCTCTTCCTTCGTTTCCCCCAAACGCATCCGGACCTTCCTGAACGTTAACGTAAACCCCTGCTGACCCGAGAAAGGCCGCCATATTTTTCAGACCTTTGGTCAAGCGCAGCGGGTGGGAGCGGGGCAGGGAGGAGAAGGCGGACGTCTGTGCGGATGCCTCCTCCAAGAGAAGGCTCAGAAGTGGGAGGGAGCCAGGTCAGCACGAGCAGGTCTTGTGCCTGACGCCGCAGCGCTAAATGGGCCTCCAAACCAGCTGTGGGCAGAGGTCGGTTCCCAGCCCCAAGCCATAGCAGAGATCCTGGGAGGCCCAGAGACCCCCAGGCGGGAGGAGGCTCGGCGGCTGTAAATCGTTGCACCTCCTAAGGTCTGACATCCTGGCCCAGAGCCCCCGTTACCCCAGCCTCGTTTCCATTCTGGGTGGCACCCACAGTCCCAAGTGGTGTCTCCAGGGTCCTCCTATATCTGCTGCCAACGAGTACGGGAGAGAACGGACGCCGTGAGCTTTTCTCTTCCATCCCGGCTTCTGAGATAGCCTGAAGTTCCAAGGAAACCCGGCAGCCCCTGGATGTTTGCTCAGATGGCGCATCAGCTGTGCTCGTTGTGGACCAGCCATCTTTGGAGGCGCATTGGTGAGCTGGAGAGGGTCCAGAGGAGGCAACCAGCAAAGGCTGGATGGAGACTGAGCTGCGGGAGTTTCGGCTGAAGGAAGTGGAGAAGAGAAGACCTGGGATGAGCATAATGGCTCTTTGCAAACATTTGGAAGGCTTCCAGGTGGAGGAGGGATTGGCCTTATTCTGTTTAGAAATAAAAAAGGGAGCGAGCGTTTATAGAGCACCTATTTTGTGCCAGGCCTTCTTCTGGGGCTTTACAAATATCTCCTTCGTTCCTCACCTCAACCCTGAGAGCTGAGTGTTGTTCTGATCTCCATTTACAGTCCAGGAAACTGAGGCAAACAAAAGTGAATGCCCGTGTAGCAAGTGTCTGAGGCTGCATTGTAACTCAGGATTGCCAGATTCGGGGTCCAGCACGCTGTCCGTCGAGCCATCCGCTGCCTGTCTAGTCTCAAAAATGGGAGCCATGGGAGGACCCTTTGGAAGGCCAATATGGAGCTGCCATCACACACAGCTCTTCATGGTTAGCATTACCCAGAACTGCGATGAGATGCTTGTGGAGGTAGGGCACCCCTCTTTGGGTCGCCCACTTTTCCGCCGTATTTTTGTAGGGAGAAGGGCTCCGGGCTGGCTGCAGGGGCTCCCCTGGCTCAGAGATTCCTTCTGTATGTTGCTTCCCGATGGGAGGTTTGGGTCCAAGACAACGAGCCCCAAATACTCAGAAATCGCCGTCACGGAGATCGTCTCTCTTCCCTGAATCCAGCCAATCCAGCCATGTTTTCATTTTAAAAGCCGAAATAAGAAACGAAAGCAGGAAGGGGACTTCAAGAATGCAAATTGGGGGTGGAGGGGGGGAGTGGGAGGGCCATATTTCACATGAATGACTGGAGGACTTTGGGAAGGATGAAAGTCACAGCTTTGAAAGTTTGTCCTTTGCCTGCCTTGGGGGTGCCTCTGGGTCCCAAGAGGGATCGGCTTTATTTTTAGCATTCTTTTGAGGCAACATGGCTTCCACAGGCCAGTAATTCCCTGAACAGTCTCTCAGAACCTGTCAAACGGAGAGAGTTGGATGGAACCCAGGAGCCTGAGCAAACCAAGTTCCCAGAAGCTTCTTACCTGTGAAAGCCTTGGAGAATGAGATTTGTTTTTGTTTTGTTTTGTTGTTGGGTTGTTTTTTAATGTGACCACATCCCTTGGCTGCCTCAAGGACTCTGGGGAGGTGGGGGATTGGCTGCCTTTGAAGCCCAGATCCCTTTGTCCACATGGAAAGGCGGCAGGGCTCCATGGAGCTCTCGCCTCCTTCCTGCCCTCCATGGACATCCTGGGCACAGTTTCTGCTCGTCTCTTCCACAGAGGATCATGGCAGTCCAGGATCTCAGAGTTGGAAGAGATCTGAAGGGCCTCAAGTCCAATTTTCCCCTCTGTAGCTCCATTATACCAGGGTTGCTCTCCTCCGTGGTGACAGGGAGGTGGCTGGGTTGTTCTAAGGTTTGCGCCATTCACCCATTCACAGTTCTCATGGTTTAAAAAGATTTTCTTTAGTTTTTAAAATTCACACATCTTTATTTCCCTTCCCTCCTACCAATACACAGTATTGATTCCAAGACGGAAGGAAGAGAGAAAAATAAATCAATGTGCCCAACCCAAAAGGCCATTTCCAGAACCATCTGTTTCATCCTGTATTTTGAATCCATTGCCTTGGGGTCAGCAGGTAGATAGAGAGTAGGTGCTCTACAGTCACAATTTGCATTGCCTTAAATTGAGTTCTAAAATCTTTCAAATTTATCTTTTCTCCATTTGATGACTCACTCTTTTTTTATTTCTTTAATTTTTTTGAAAATTTTATTGAATTGGACAATTTAGAATATTTTTCCATGGTTACAGGATTCATGTTCTTTTCCTCCCCTTCCCCCACCCCCTCCCATAGCTGATGTGTAATTCCACTGGATTTTACATGTGTCCTTGATCAAAATTTATTTCCGTATTGTTGATGTTTCCACTGGGGTGATCATTTAGAGTCTCCATCCCCAATCATATCCCCTTCGACCCGTGTGATCAGGCAGTTGTTTTTCTTCTGTGTTTCTGCTCCCACAGTTCTTCCTTTGGATGTGGATACATTCTTTCTCATAAATCCCTCCAAGTTGTTCAGGGACACTGCATTGCCACTAATGGAGAAGTCAGTTACATTCTAGTGTGCTACAATGTATCCATCTCTGTGTACAATGTTCTCCTGGTTCTGCTCCTCTCGCTCTGCATCAGTTCATGGAGGTCATTCCAGTCTCCATGGAATTCCTGCACTTTATTATTCCTTTTTAGCACAATAGTATTCCATCACCAACATATACCACAATTTGGTCAGCCATTCCCCAACTGAAGGGCATCCCCTCATTTTCCAATTTTTAGCCACCACAAAGAGCGCAGCTATGAATATTCTTGTACAAGTCTTTTTCCTTATTATCTCTTTGGGGTACAGACCCAGCAGTGCTATGGCTGGATCAAAGGGTAGATATTCTTTTGTCGCCCTTTGGGCATAGTTCCAAATTGCCTTCCCGAATGGTTGGATTGACTCCCAACTCCACCAGCAATGTATTAATGTCCTGACTTTGCCAACCCCCCTCCAGCACTCATTACTTTCCGTTGCTGTCATGTTAGCCAATCTGCTAGGTGTGAGGTGGTACCTCAGAGTTGTTTTGATTTGCTGATGACTCACTCCTAAAATAATTCCCATCTTAGAATCACTATTGGGTATTGGTTCTAGAGCAGAACAGTAAGGCCTAGGCAATGGAGGCAAGTGACTTGCCCAGGGTCACACATCTAGGAAGTATCTAAGGCCAGATTTGAACCCAGAAACTCCCATCTCTAGGTCTGACTCTCAATCCACTGAACCACCTAGGTGGCCCCTGCTAACTTACCCTTATAGGCCACAGAACTTTATGGTACAATGACATTCCATTCCATGCATCCCGTAGTTTGTTCCGCTATTCCCCAGTAGATGGGCTCACCTTCATTTCAGGTTTCTGCTGCTCTATGAAGAATTTCTGTTCACTCTCACCCCTGACCCTGTTTTGTTTTGTTTTTTTTCCACATAGATTCTTTTCTCTTTTCTTTTTGGTAAATCTGCCTGGCCCTGGTATTACTGCATCAAAGGGGACACCTATTTTTATGGCTTTAGGGGCCAAATTCCAAATTGCTTTGTGAACGGCTGGAGTAACTGGGCTCCAGCAGTGCATTAGTGCGCCTGTTTTCCGACAGCCCCTCTAACATTCGTCATTTTCCTCTTTTGTTCATTTTGCTCCTCTGATGGATCTGAGGAAGAGCCTCAGACTTGGCTTAATTCGATTTTATCTAATTATTAGTGCTTTGGAGTGCATTTCTTCAGAGGCTTGTTGACAGCTTGTATTTCTTCCATGGAAAAATAGCTGTTTGTGTATCTTATTAGATGACATGAGGTGCTGATCTATACCTAATTTCTGCCAGTCTGCTTTCCAATTTTCCCAATAATGTTTTTGAAGAGGGAGTCTTTACCCCAGTAACTAAGGTCTTTGCTATTGCATTCATTTGCTTCTGCATGTCATGTACCTAAGTTGGTGCACCGATCAATCTCGATTTTTGCCAATAAAAGATCACTTTGAAATTATAGCTTTGGAGTCGGTCTACTTGGAGATTTGGTCCTCTTCAGCTCCTTTCTTTTTGAGGTTTTTCCATCACAACCTTTGAGAGTTTTCACCTTTTGCTACTACAGATAAATTTTGTTTTTCTTTTTCCTAGATCCATTAAAACAGCCTTCAGTAGTTTTTCATGGCACTGAATGAGGGTGAATAATTTCTTTGTATTGTCATTTTTAAAAAGAATTCTAGCACAGCCTACCCATGTGCAATCAATATTTCTCCAAATAGTTCTATCTTTATTTCTTTGAAGTGTGTTTTGTAGTTAAATTCATACCAAAACTCTCAATTATTTTATAATTCTGCATTTGTTTTTCATGGAAATTCTCTTTCTGTCCCTTTTCCTGGGTCTTCTTGGGTGTCTAAAGAAATGCTAATGATTTAGGAAAATTATATCCTGCAAGTTTGCTGCATTTATCATTTCGGTTCATTTTGTGCTGGTCCATCAGCACATATCTAGACAATTGTGTGTATTATTATTCTAAAACGCAAAGTTAAATTCTTTGGGGGAGTAATTTTAGGTTTAGAAACACGCCACCTCTCCAAATCCAGAAAGTGGACTGTTTGGAGAAGGCACCATGAAGATGCCTGCCCAGACCACACGCTGCACCAGAAGATCCAGAGTGAACTTTGCGATGTGGTGATCCGCAGCGTGGGGTTGAATGCATTTGTTTTGTATGTATACTCTTATGCGGAAGGGCACGGCCCCCTGACTGGCTTTGTGTCAATGCGCCTGGCAATCACGGATTTTGTTCTCTTTTCCTTTTATTCCCAAAGTATTGTAATTTCAAAGTTGGTTATGTTTACAAGATCCAGTGGAGAGACTAGTGTTCCACCGGATCTCAGGGGAGAATGTGTAATTGGAAATCTGTTACCCTAAAAACTACATTTCCCAGGAGCCCACTGACTTCCTGTCATTATGTGCTGGCATAGACAGGGAGATATATTGGGTGGGGTTCCTGGTCTCAGGATCTTTGCTTCCTGTTGGAGACTGTGGTGGACTGTGGGATTTTTGAACAGGTAGATTAGCCATGGACATATGTTTTTATTTTTTACCTTTTTATTCCTTTATTTCTAATGACCACTAATTAATCTTTTAAACTATAATATTTAAATGATTGTAGATTGAATTTAATTTTTACATATGTCACCTACCAAAAGGGGATTGTTGGTTGTTTTTTTGTTGTTGTGGGTTTTTTGTTTTTGTTTTTTTGCTTTTTTGCCAGGACTTATTGCCTCAATTTCTTTCTTTCTTTCTTTCTTTTTTCCTTTCTTTCTTTCTTCCTTTCTTCCTTTCTTTCTTTCTTTCTTTCTTTCTTTTTCTCTCTCTTTCTTTCTTTCTTTCTTTCTTTCTTTCTTTCTTTCTTTCTTTCTTTCTTTCTTTCTTTCTTTCTTTCTTTCTTTCTTTCTTTCTTTCTTTCTTTCTTTCTTTCTTTCTTTCTTTCTTTCTTTCTTTCTTTCTTTCTTTCTTTCTTTCTTTCTTTTTTGTCTTCCTGATATACCTAAACATTTTTAGCACTCTGTTGAATAGTAGTGGCAACAGTGGGCCTCTTTGCTTTATCTCTGATCTTTTTAGAAAGGCCTCTAACTTTGCTCTATCATATATATTGTTGACTCTTGGTTTTAGTTATCAACTCTACTAAGGAAAGTTTTATTTATTCATGTGACTTTGATGTCTTTAACACAAAGAAGCTGAATTTTGGCATCTATTAATATGTTATTATTGTGGTTGTTTTTGTAGCCTTCCTTTCCAGTTTTGGTCTAAATCTAGTCTTTCCAATATGTTGCTGTGGCCTATTTGCTATTAATTCATTATCTTTCATCAGTGCTCATTAGGGCTAATGCTCTGGGGTCTCTTACTCTGTTTCTCTTTCTCTTATTTCTTTTTCATGGCCGTATTTGTGTCATAGATTTGGGGAGGCTATTTTTCTCTTATTATAAATCATTTATATAATCCTGGAATGAATTGTTCTTTGAATGTTGGAGATAATTCATTTGTAAATCCATCTGGTATTGGAGGATTTCCTTTAAAAGTTCATATGTGGCTTATTCAAATTTTGTGGATATTGGTTATTAAATAATTTATCTCTTTTGTTATTAATTTGGATATATTTCTGTGTTCATTTATTTTTCAACTTTCCTTCAATGATCCCATTTGTAAGCATGTAACTGGGCTCAGTACCTGGGATCCACTAGACTTAGTAAATGTATCTTTATCGATTCATCCTCATAACCATCTTTTCTTACAGCCTAATAATATTCCATTAATTTTATCTACCCCGATTTGTTCACTTATTCCTCCAGTCAATGGTCATTGCTATTGTCCCAGGGACTCTGGGTTTTCCTGGGCAGTCCTTCCCCCCCCCCCCCCCCCACTTAGTGACTCTTCTTTCCTTGAAATTCTGTATGCCTGGAAGCTTCCATGCTAGAAATGCTTGGTTTCCTAGACAATTGGGCAAGGCCAGTCCCCTCCCTAGGCACTTCTGATTCTTGTCTACTTACTGCCTGGGACCACCACCAGTGCATGCTTTGAACTGGCAGCTGAGCCAGCAGGTCTTGCCAGCACAGGAGTGGGTCATCCATTGGCCATGCCTCTCCAGAAGTTAACTCAAGGGAAGATGTAGAAATCCCTGTAAGAGTGAGAACCCTTCTTCCATGGACCAAGATGATGACTGCTCTGGCTTTCCAAAGCTTGGTATCTCAGGTCTCACAATATCTTCTCAGTAAATATCCCAGTACAAGTGAATGGCTGTGAATTGGTTATCAGTGAAATCAGAGTTATCAAATTAGGGCAATGATATTAGAGAGGGAGGACAAGAATTCAACTGGGCCAACTGATATTGGGGAAATGACCAATTAGTCATTTAGATGGTCCTGGCGAAACCTTAACTTGGGGATAATATTGTAGAGAATAACCTGGACAAACCCCAGTGACCCCTCAGGATCATGCCTACAAACTCAGGTGACAGATTCTGGGGCACTGACTAACCAGAGGGAGGACAATTTGGGGGAACGAGGCCAGAGCTTCTAGGAGCCACATATGTAACAAAAACACCAGGTCATTTTCACAATGGAATGATAGTCTATGATAGGATACAGGGAAGGCACTAAAGCTGGGGGGATCAGGAAAGATCTCCTGTAGGTGGTTGCATTAGAGAAAAGCTTTGAAGGGAGCTAGGATTCTAAGAGGTCAAGAAGAGGAAGGAGTCTGTTCCAGGCATGTAAATATTCTGTGCAAAGACCTGGGGTTAAGAGGGTTGCTGTTCAGTTGTCTTTTCAATAGTGTCTGACTCTCTGAGACCCCATTTGTGGTTTTCTTGGCAAAGATACCAGAGTGGTTTGCCATTTCCTTCTCCAGCTCACTTTACAGATGAGGAAATGGAGGCAAACAGGATTAAGGGACTTTTTGCCAGGAAGTACCTGAGGCTAGATTTGAACACAGGAATATGAGTCTTCTTGACTTTAGGCCCAGTGCTCCATCCACATGCCACTTAGCCAGCAGGAGTTAAGAGAAGAAGACGTGTACAAGAATATTCATAGCTGTACTCTTTGTGGTGGCAAAAAAAAAAATTGGAAAATGAGGGGGAAGTCCTTCAATTGGGGGATGGCTGAACAAATTGTGGTATCTGATGGTGATGGAATACTATTATGCTAAAAGGAATCATCAACTGGAGGAATTCCATGTGAACTGGAAAGACCTCCATGAACTGATGCAGAGCGAAATGAACAGAACCAGGAGAACATTGTACACAGAGACTGACACATTGTAGCACAACTGAATGTAACTGACTTTGCTTCTAGTAACAATGCAATGATCCAGGACAATACTGGGGGACTTGTGAGAAAGAACAGTATCCACATCCAGAGAAAGAACTGGGGGAGTAGAAAAACAGAAGAAAAACAACTGCTTGATCACATGGGTCGATGGGGATATGATTGAGGATGTAGACTCTAAATGATCACCCTAATGCAAATATCAATAATATGGGAATTTTTAAAAAAGGAATTAGGAGAGGGGATTAAGAAATGAGAAAGAATAAGTAGCCCCATGTGTCTAGAACATAGACCAAGATGTGTTAGATGGCAAGAGCCTATTGTTAAATTTTCAGTGTGAGTATTGACACCTCAGTAATCTATAAGTGCTCTAAATCAAGACTTGATTTCTTGTTTCACTTAAGAACATGGTGGAGAAAATAATGGTGATGCAAATTAAACTTCAAACTGGGTTCTATATATAGTCTCTTCCCACCCAGAGAAAGCTAATTGTTAAACATTTACTAGCACATCCCTTTCTCTGGTTTCTGAATGGGAGTGATGGAGAACAAGCCTTGAAAGAATGATTGGAACCAAACTGGGAAGAGAAGAAAAGGCCGAGCAAAGAAGTTTGCTGTGGATCCTGGAGGCTGCATGGAGGCCCTGGGGATCAGCAAGCAGAGGAAGGACCTCCTAAAAACACTTCATGCTGGAGGAATTTCACCTTTACATTAATGTGAAGGGTAGACTAGAGCTGGAGGAGCAGATAGTAGGCTCTGGCAGGGGTTTCAGCTAGAGGGAATGAGGGTGATCAGTCATTGGACATCCGTAATGCCCCCTGTTTGCCGGAGGCACCTCCTTCCTTTAGCAGAGAATTCAGATGTCTGTACTTGGCATTTAGAGCCCTTCCCAGCCTGGCTGCGTCTCTACTTGGCCACTTAGTTGTGTGCTCTGCTCTTTAAATGTTCCACAGTCCACTCAAGTCATCCTCACCGATGTGTCTCTGGTCTCCAGGCCCTTCCACTTGCTAAAAGCACCCATGGCTGAAACACATTCCCAGCACAATTCTGAAGGACTTGGGATGGAAGGACTCTTCACGCCAGAGAAAGACCTGCTGGAGCGTCTCTCACATCAGTGTCTTTAGGATGTTATCTGGAGGTTTGACTATGGATGACTTTGCTTTTACAACAAGGACTAGATGGAAGTGGGTTTGGCATAGCCATAAAGGTGTAAAGATTAAAAACAATATCCAGTGCTCCAAGTATTATACTTAATAATGTTTATTAAATATTTATCTTGAAGTATAAGGAAGTAAGGCTAGCAAAAACCAAAAAGCCGCTTCTCCTTCCTCCACCATGGAACCAGAGAGCCCATGTGGGCGGAAACAGGCTACTCAAAATTCCCCCCATGTAAAGAGATGCACAAACAGGAAAAGGAAAAGGGAATTGTGGGAAATGTAGTCTCTAGGGTTCAAGATTCTAAATCAATACATTCCCCCTATGATCCTTTGGTAGACCAGTCTCCCCAATGGATCATGAAAACATAACTAACTTATAACTTGAACTAGAGGTATATATAAATGTTACAGTTTTTAAAGGGAAATTACAATAATTTGGGGATAAGAGGAAAATAAAAGAGAAAAGGAACAAAACCAATAATAGGTGCATTGACAAAAAGCCAATTGGGGGCAGTCCTCGTTGGCATAAGAGTGTACATTCAAACAAAAGCATTTCAACCCCCCCAAAGTTCAAGTTTACCATATCTCCAAGTTCACTCTGGATCTTCTGATATAGCGTGTGGTCTCTGCAGGCATCTTCATGGCACCTTCTACATTCTGGGAGGTAGTCTCTTGTTCTAAATTTGACTCAAATTCAAGTCAAAGTTCTCAACAAAAGTCCCTGCTGAGGAAAATAATAATATATTCCCCACCCCCAAGGAAGATACAGGGATGCATGTAGAAATTACACAGGGGTACATGGTCAAGTCAATTCTTTACATTCAACAACATGCTGGAGCCAACTTGAATCAATTTGGAAAAGCCGATGGTTAAATGTTCTGTGTGAGCATGAACACCTCAGTAATGAGCAAACACAACAAACTGGAGCTTGATGGGTTGTTTTGTTGATTTCTGGAATTAAGAAAGTGGTGGGGAAAAGTGTTAATGCTGCAAGTTAAACTTAAAAGTATGCTGTGTCCTTTCCCCCCTTTGGAGAGCTGGTTGGTAAACATTTCCTAGCATGCCACTGCTTATATTATTCCCAAATCTGCCTTTCTGCAGCTTCCTCCCATGGTTCTTGTTCTTCCTTCTGGGGCCAAGCAGAAGTGTGCTTTCTGATTCTCCATGATGCTGCTCACTGCCGAGACCTGGAGACAAATGGCCTGCCCCACCTCCCTGGGCTTCTCTCCTCCAGGCCCCGCATCCCCGGGGTATCTTCAACTGGTCCTCGGGTCTCTTGCCCCCCTGGTTCTCCTGCCAACACCCTATGGTTCTCGCCTTCCTTTCTACGATGTGGGATGGGATCAGAGCAGAGCAGTGGGAGAGGAGGTGCTGCCCCCACAAGGAATCACCGGATCTTGATGCAACGTCTGCTGTGTGCTGGGAGCCGCGTCTTTGGTGGCTGGATACTGGGCAGTAGCCAGGAGGATCTGCAGGGTCTGAGCCTCCACAGGTAGCTCGACGGTGCCAGGCTAGAGGTAGCCTCAAGGACATGGCAGGTAGAAGGTTCTGACTGTGACATCTGGGGTGCCCCAGGACAGTGGAAGCTCCCCGGGGTCAGACTGTCTCCCATTTGTCTTTAGCTCCAATTCCGAAGCTGTCACCCTTGTAGGAACATAATGAAAGCATATCTGTGGGTGGCTTCAGCGCGGACTGGAAGGTGCCGGACCAGAAGGTGACCGGCTCTCCTGGGGTGCAGCCCAGCACACGAGGACCACGCCTGAGCCCTTCTGGCCTCGATGTGGGAGGAGAAGAAACCTGCCCAAACACACAGCATGGAAGGCTCTGGGGGTGGGAGAGACGAGCAGCAGCAGAACGAGTACCTGCTCCTTCCAAGGAGGAAGTCACTGGAAGGAACTGGGAAATCGCACCCAGGGCTTCAGCCGGCTTTAGGCCAGGGTGTGTCACTGCATAACTTGTTGCCATCCAGGGAGTGAGGGAAACTCTCTCCACCGCTACCACTTGAAGGTACCCATCACTAAGCCTTGGTGGCATGGGACTCGTACCCGGGACACAGTCATGGAAGGAGGCAACTGTCTCGTGGCGATGCCAATGCCAGCTAGCATTCCCAGAGTGCTTGAAGGTCTGCAAGGCTCTCGACAGGCTCTTTCACCAGATCCTCCGTAGCTACAGGGATTGTTATCCCCATTTTACAAGTGGTAAAACTGAGGCGCAGAGTGGCCCGTGTCCACACGGGGCCAATTTTCTCCTTTCATCTGCATGCCACAGGCTGCCAAAATCTGCTGCTCGGTGTTACGCTTCTCCTCCCATTTCTCTTCTTGCAGTTTCATTTCTGAGAAAGCGGGGGAATCAGTGCCAGCTCTGCTGCCCTGAACCCACAAGGAGAACGTGGTGAGCTGAGAGGAGCCGGAAGCCTTGGGAAAGGGCTCCGCAGTGTGGATATCCAAACATTGGCGGACACATTGTGGAGACTCTGGGAAAGCTAAATGTGAACCATTCCAAGAAACCACAGGCTTCATGTAATCGTCCTGGGACTGAGAGATCTGGCGCAGGGGGCACCCGGGCTGAGGAGTCGGCACAGAGGCCCCTCCCCATCCCGCGGCTCGGGCATTTCCTCCGAGGGGAACCTGGCCCTGCCCCCCGCATGCCACTCTTTCTCTTCTTTGGTTACCTGAATCTGCTCATCTGGGTGGCAGAGGCTGATTCCCCCCAGTAGAACGGTGGCTCCCTGGGGGCAGGGCCCATTGTTCACTGCCTTTTGGTCTTTCCACCCAGACCCAGAAGGATGAAGGCCGGCCTGTATCTCAGAGCGGTGACTCACACAAGCCCCCTCTGCTCCCCCAGGCTTATAACAACGGTCCTTTCTTTGTACTTTTGTCCAGAGATGCTCAGCTAGTTGTCTCAGGCGGTTCAGTGGATCCCTGGATCCTAAACCTAGAAGGTTTGAGTTCAAATGCAGCTGCTGATGTTATTTGGTGTGTGGGCCTGGGCAGGTCACTTAACCTCCATTTGCTTAGTTTCCCAAACTATAAAATGGGAATAATACCTCACAGGGTTTCACAGACACTTGTAAAGCTCCCAGCACAGTGCCTGGCGCATAGTAGGTGCCTGATTCTTCTCAGGTAGTCTCTTATTCCAGTTTGGAATCCTAGCCATTCTTTCATCTTCTTCTTGCCTTGGCCATCGAAGGGTGGGAGGGGGTCCCGATGTTCATCGGTATATGTAGCTAATCCTCTCTCCCCAGGTCTTTAGGACTCGCACACCACCAGATTGGCCGTGGCTTTCTTTGCTGGAGAGAGAGTTCGGTTAGCCCTAGACTCTTGAGAGTTGCCTTCCTCTACCCTAAGCCAATGGTCCTCCCTACTGACCAATGGAACACCCGGGATGTAGTCTGGATTGGAAGAGTCACGGATCGTGCTCCCTGGACTCTGAAACTTCCTGGGCCCCAATTATGGCTGGATGTTCGCTGCCCTTTGGCAATCCTTGGATTCTTCTCCTGCTGATTCTCCCTGAGAATTCTTCTAGACACTATTCCAAGTCTTTCTGCTCTCAAGTCTCCTGCTCAGCCCCACCCTGGAACCCAGTCAATGCGCATCTTTGGTCGGGGACTCTGCCTCCTTTTTTACTGAAAAGTCCCCAAGTTCAATGGGATACATTTTTGCACAGTAAATGTCGGCTCGAATCAAAGCTATCTGTGAGCATATGACAAGATGCTCTGAATCACTCTCAATTGGAAAAATGCAAACTAAAACAATGCTGAGGTACCACCTTACACCCAGTAGACTGGTCAATAGGACAGTAATGAAGGTGGTAAAGGGTGGAGGGGATGTGGCCAAACTGGGACACTGATGCACTGTTGGTGGAGTTGTGAATGGATCCAACTGTTCTGGAGATCCAATTGGAATGGCGCCCGAAGGGCTCTCAAACTGCACAGAGCCTTCGATCCAGCAATTACCACTTCAAGGTCTGGATCTGCAGGAGATTTTTTTAAAAGGGGGAAAAGGATCCATTTGTTCAAAAATATGAATGGCAGCTCCTCTTGTGGTAGCAAAGAATTCGAAATGGAGGGGTTGTCTAACAACTGGGGAATGGCTGAAGCAGCTGCAACACATAGTTGTAATGGCTTACTGTTGTCCTCTATGAAATGATGAGCAAGATGACTTTGGAAAGACCTGCAAAGACTTCCATGAAGTGATGCAAAGTGAAGTGAACAGAAGCAGAAAAACACTGTACACAGCAAAAGCAACATTATTGGATGAACAATTGTGAGTGACTAATTATTCTCAGCAATCCCAGAAACCCAGGATGAAAAATGCCACCAGAGAAAGAAATGATTGAGTCTGAATGCAGATGAAAACATACTCTATGCTCCTTCCTCCCTTCCCCCCCCTTCTCCTTCTTCCTCTTCCTCTTCTCCTCTTCTTCTTCTTCCTTGTCCTCCTCCTTCTGTGTTGTTTGAGATCTCTTCCACAAAATGACTAATATGGTAAAATGCTTTACATGATTGCACATGTAAAAATGATATCTGTTTACTTACCATCTCAGGGAGGAGAGGAGGGAGGGTGGGAGGGTGGGAAGGATAGAGAAAAATTGGAATGGAACATTTTTTTTAAATGAATGCTACAAACTGTTTTTTCATGTAACTGGGGAAAATAAAATGGTATTTAAAAAGCTATGGCCAAAGCACTGATGGGTTTGTACCCCAAAGAGATAATAGGAGAAAAGACTTGTACAAAAATCTTCATAGCTGTGCAAAAAAATTGGAAAATGAGAGGGTGTCCATCGATTGGGGAATGGCTGAACAAATTGTGATATATGTTGGTGATGGAAAATTATTGTGCTAAGTAGAATAATGAACTGGAGGGATTCCATGTGAACTGGAAGGACCTCCAGGAATTGATGCAGAGTGAGAGGAGCAGAACTAGGAGAACACTGTACCCAGAGATGGATACATTGTAGCATAATCAAATGTAACTGATTTCTCTACTAGCAGCAATGCAATGACCCAGGACAATCCTGAGTGACTTATGAGAAAGAATGTATCCATGTTCAGAGGAAGAACTATGGGAGCAGAAACACAGAAGAAAAACAAGTGCTTGATTACATGGGTCAAGGGGATATGATTGGGGATGGAGACTCTAAGCGATCACTCTAGTGCAAATATTAATAATATGGAAATAGATCTTGATCAGTGACACATGTAAAACCCAGTGGAATTGCATGTCAGCTACAGGACAGGGTGGGGGAGGGGAGAGAAAGAACATGGATCATGTAACCATGAAAAATATTCTAAATTAATTAAATAAAATTTTCAAAAAAAAAAAAACCTATGGCCAAGAATGAACTGAGACTTGCAATAAACAATAAGGACAGTCTAAAAGAAATCTATATACAAAGCAGCATCTCAGATCTGTAGTTACACAGGCAAGATTTTAAAAAAGAATCCTTGCCCTCAAAGGGCTTACATTCTATCAACAGTAATATGACTTGTGTGCAGAAAAATAAATATAAGGCAATTATAAGAGGGAGAAAATGTCCGTCACTGTAGGGCTGAAGGGAAGCTTCTACCTTGAAGAGAATCCCACTCCCAAGAGGAATAGAGCATCATTTCCCTTCAGGCACGCGATGTTCCAGCTGAATTGGCTTCCTTGCTCCTTCCCAACTCTCTCTTTGCATACCGTGTCTCCTGAGTCTAGAACGCTGTCCCTACTCACCTCCACCTCTCAGAAGCCTTTTTTTCTTTCAGGGCTTGGCTCAAACGGTCCCTCCTCCAAGGTGACTTTCCTCATCTCCCAGTCACTAGCTCTTTCTCCCACCAAAATGACTTTGGATATATTTCAAATGAACTTGTCCATGTCCACATTCTGCTTCCTCAATAGCATCGAAGCTCCTTGAGTGCAGGGACTGTTTCTGGTTGTGACTGTGTCCTCAGCCCCTCACCCGGTCGCCTGTATACCAATCAATGAAGCCTGCAAGCTTTTCTGAAGTTTCTGCGATGCTCCAGGAATCCAGGTTTAATAAACACTTGTACTTGCTTAATGGATGCTGGGTGAATGATGGATGTATGGAGCAATGAATGAATGAATAAATAGATCTGCCCCCAACTTATCTGTCACTCATCCTTCACTTTCCCATGAATCCTCTGCTGCATCTGGGGCTGAGAAATTCATTGTCTGCTGCACATGCCACAGCCATTCTTGTCTCTGTGCCTTTGCTGAAGTTCCTGGAATTCCATCTCCTCCTCATTATGATTCCCACTTCTGTGATTTCTTTACATCTTCCAAATCCAGCTTCACTTCCACCTCCTCTGGAAAGCCTTTGCTGACCGCTCTGGCCCTTACCAGGCTCTACTCTAAAATCCTGAACCGATTATTGTCTCCTAATCATAAGAAAACATTTCTAGGGAGTCAAGATTTGCCAAAATGTGCACATTTAAGCATTAGAGATGGCAGACATGAAAAACGTTTTTCTCATGAAGTAGCTGGTAAATGTGGAGATTATCTTGTGTGCGAGATGAGGAAACAGGCCCAGACATTGAATGGCTTGTCTACAGGCACACAAGTAGGGACAGACCAAGATTTGAATTCTGACCACTCCTGACTTGTCCACTAGGTAAAAAAAGATGAAATGCTTCCCCACCTCGCCTACGTGGCCTTTGGAGCCCAGAACTCCCTTCCATTCCTGTTTGTGTCACCCCTTCTGCTCCCCGGGGCACCTGATCCTGGATTAGGCATAAAATATTGGTAGACAGATGGGTCTGAGCTCATAGCACAGTGCCAAGCAGATTATACTAACTTAATAAATGCTGGCTGACTGATTGGTTGGTTCTATCTCTTAACGATGGTGCTTTGGGGAAGTCTTTTAACTTCCTTCGTCAGGTTTTTTTTTCATCTATAAAATGGGAATGATTATCAATATACCATCTACAAGAGGCTAAATCAAATGAGTTACTTTGTGACTCAAAGGTACAGGTAAGTAGAAAATTCCCTCCTCCTCCTCCTCTTCTTCATTGAGAAGTAGCAGAGCATCATGGGAAGAGCCCTGAGAGTCAGATGATCTGAGAACGCCCAAAACAAGTCACTTAACCTGCTTGAGATTCAGCTTCTATGTGCCCAGTCGCTGTAAAGCCTTATGTAAATGTCTGCTCAATACCCATTTCTGTTAAAACGCCAGGAAAGAGCAGAATAAAGAGACCTTTCCTTAACAGTCAATAATATCTAGGTGAAACCAAGAACAGACTTTCTACGGAAGGGAGAAAAGGTGGGCCTTTACAGTAAGACTGGAATAAAGCAAGGAGGCCCATTATCAGCATCAGCGTGTCGCCTCCTGTTTCACCCAGCCTGGGAAGAAGACAAGAAAGGAAAAGTGCCCAGCCAGAAAAGAAACCCACCCACCTGCTGTTCTTGGAGAGTAGGTGCCGACTGACTCAGAAAACCAAAGGATTCATGCAAACTATTAACAAAGTCCACCGAGTCGCCAGAGATAAAATACTGAGTCATCACAGAGTCTCAGCATCCTCACCCTGCAGGATGAGGGAGAAGAGGAATGCCGTTCAAAATAACTACAGAAGGCAAACCGTGTCTCAGCGTCTGGCTACCAAGATATAGCCGGCACCTACAGGACTCAAACGAAGACACCCTTGGCAGAAGCAAAGCCGTACCTCAAGAATCAGAGAAATGTTCATTGCTTATAAGGAGCCGATATAATAAAAAGATGCCTGAAGTGATTTTGATTTGTTCTCCACTATACTAATAAATAAATCCTCAAAGACTCCCTTCTGGGTCTAGAAAAAGGGATAACGAGATTCATCAGAAGGAACGAAAGGCCAAGAAAATGCTTTGTCCAAAGTCACAAAAGTGTTGCTTGAGCAAGATCCTAAAACAAGAAACGCGCAAGGAAGGAGGTCTGTTAGTGCCTGATCTCAAACCACTCTCCACAACAGGGATCACCCAGATGATTTTGTTGTGGTTGTTTAGTCATCTCAGACACGTCTGACTCTGTGGTGCCATTTGGAGCTTTCTTGGCAAAGATAGTGGACTCCTTTGTGATTTCCTTCTCCAGCTTAATTTGCAAATAAGAAACTGAGGCAAACAGGGTGAAATGATGTGCCTAGGATCACACATTTAGTAAGTATGAGGCCAGATTTCAACCCAGGAAGATCCTGACTCCAGACCTAGTGCTCTCTCCATTGAAGCACCTATCTGCTAAAATGATTTGCTATTGGCCTAAAAAAATACTGAGATTGGTCAGTGAAATACATATGGGGCAAATGAACCTAGTAGCATAGTGTTCAATAAACCTAAAGACCCTAAGTCTTGGGGAAATGACTCACCATTTGACAAACACTGTTAGGAAAGTGAGAGCAATTTGGCAGAATTGGAGTATAGACCAGCATCTTACACCACATACTGATAAAAACTTCAAATGGGTACATGATAGGCATAAAGAGGTGACCTCGCAAACAGGTAAAAAGGAACATATTATTACCTTTTGGGTCTGTGGATACAGAAGTATTCATGACTTAATCAACAGGGAAGATTACAGGAAATAAGCTGTACAATGTGGAGCATCAATACAAATCGAAAAGGTTTTACACAGAGTTAATTGCCGATAAAATGAGAAATAAAAAGGACAAAGAAGTCTTTGCCAGAAGTTTCTCTGATAAAGGTCTCAGATCCAGGATAGAGAAGGGACTGACAGATGTATGCACTCAAGAACCTTTTCCTAATAGATAAAAGGCCAAAGGATAGTAATAGGCCCTTTAAAAAGGCAGAAGTCTAAGACAGTCATATTTTAAATCACCTCAATTCAGAGAAATGTGAATTAAAGCACCCGTGAGAAGTCACCTCACACCAGTCAGACTGGCAAAGAGGAGGAAAGAACAAATGCTAGAGGGGTTGTGAGAAAGTTGGCTGATGGGTTCATTGGTGGGAAAGCCATGAATTTGAACTAAGCCCCAGTAGTCACTAAATTGTCCCTGTGATCTACCCCGTAACTCAGTTATACTATTACTAGGACTATCCAAGTCAGAGGAAAAGGATCCACGTGTACAAAAATATTCCTAACGTCGCTCTTCTTGGCAGCTCCAAATTGGCAGCTAAGGCAGTGCCCACCTATTGGGAACTGACTAAACAAACTGTGGTCTATGAATGTGAGGGATATGATTATGCCCAAAGGAATGAGGAACTGGCCAGTTGGGGGTGAAATTTGGAAGACATCTCTGAACCGATTCAGAATGGAAAGAGAATTCAAATACGTAGTTTGTGCAATGACAAACATGCAGTGACGTGGGACCCAAGACCAGAGGACTGCAGGTGAATCACGCCGAGCCCCTCCTGCCACAGAGAGGGTGGATTCTAGAAAGAGCCATGCCTTCTTGGGCACGGCCAGTGAGGAGATTGGCTTTGCTCCAGCCTGTGTTTTATTTTTCATTCTTAAAACTGTTCAGTGGTAGGGGAGCTGTGGGCAAGTCTTGATTCTGTATTGACTATGTGCCAGGCACTGCGCGAAGAGCCGGAAGCACAAATACAGGTGAGAAGAGAACCGAAATTCCATATTCTGGCCACTGCTCGCTCTGCCCTCTGAAGCCAAGCCAAGCAAGCATCAACCCTCCTCTACCCAAGACTGGAAATAGCAGTTCTGCAGCCCCTGCAAAGGCTCTCTTCTCCCATCCCCATTACGGGCCTCATCTTTAGACGGCGGGAGCTCAAGGGCCTTCTCCACCCTCACCACTCTCTTCTCTGGCTTATCAATGGTCCTTCTCCAAAGGGGCTCCAAATAGCCCACGGGACGTCTCCCCTACTTGTTCCTGGGCACTGGGCCCAAGCTCTCCCTCCCTTTCCTGGCCACTCTACCCCCTGGGTGTTCATTTGGAGCTTGTGGTCCACATTCTTATATCTCCAGGATCTCTTTCTAGTCACACTTGCCCGATTTTGAACTTTCAAGATGGGTTTTTGTGAGAAAAAAAAAGGAAAAAAAACCACCAAACTGCGAGCGTAAGACTACATTTATCTCCATTAAATTCCTTTTTCTTAGCTTCAGTCCGGGGTGTTCTGGAGGCAGCTCCAACTGGCTGGTGAAAACCAATTTAAAATGTTCAGTGCGAGCATTTACATCTTGGAAATCGGCAAATGCTACAAATCAGAGCTTGATTTATTGTTTTGTTGCTTTCTGGACTTAAAGTGATGGAGAAGAAACGAATAATGTCGATGAAACTCGAGCATGGTCCTGCGGAACCCGTTGTTAAACACTTCCAGCCTATCCTAGATTCGTCGGCTCTTCTAGTCAATAGCCATATTACAGTTCCTCGTTTCTCGTTCCATCCTATCTCCCACCTCTGGGCCTTTGCTTTAGTTCTCTCCCTCCCTGGAAGCTTTTCCCAAATGTCCTTCTTTTTAAAAAAGGCAAATGTATGTATTCATTTGTCTGTGACACTGGCATAGCCGGGGGTTATTAGTACATTGTTTTAATGTGATATATGTTACCTCCCTCCAAGGTCCTCCTAATTCTAGTGCTTTCGAGTCATTACTTCCTATTTCTCCTAACTTGTTTGCATGTTGTTTTCCCCATTCGGTTATGAGCTCCTCAAAGGCAGAGACTGCTGCTTTTTCTTTGGACCCTCCTGCTTACAGAAGGGACTAAGCATTTGTCCAGTGCTGACTTTCAAATAAAAGCAGATATTATCTCTTTTAATCCTTGGAACAACCCTCTGGGGTAAGGACTATTAGCTCTGTTTTACAGGTGAGGAACCTGAGGCAGAGGTTAAGTGAATTGTCCAGGGTCATACAGCCAGGAAGTGTATGGGGCCAGATTTGAACTCAGGTCTTATTAATTATAGGCCTTCTTGACTGTAAGTCCAGCAATCTTTCACTGCCTCGGCAGCTCTTAGCAGAGTCCCTGGCATAATACATGCTTAGTGACTGACAGGCTTGTAGTCTCTCCTCACTGCAGACTCCCTTAAAGATGGCCAGTTCCTCAGTTCTCCTTAGGTTGAGTTACCGTCGGCCAAACAGCCCCTCCTAAGAAAGGGAGACTCAGGATTTATACCCTGGCGTGGAACCCAGCCAGAGCTACGAGGTGCCTCAGTGGCTCCAGCTCCCTCGATCCCCATTGGAGGGGCTCGAGGTTCACACTAGCTTGGAGTCAGGCTGCCCATTAATGGGACGGCTGGGAATTCTGGTCCCAACCCATGTTCTCCACATCCACATTCCATTTCTGCCCTGGGAGCAAGCATCCAAAGGCTCTCAGGGCCAAGCTAGGATGCTATTTGGTCCTCCTCCTCCTCCCTGGACATCTTGCCTCCCTGCCCCATTTCCTGCCCCTGCGACCCCTGGCTCTTCCCGTCCTCCTATCCAAGTCAGTGTTGGCCCATCCATCCGCTGTGCTCTTCCCCTCCTTCTCCTGCCCCCACCCAGTGACACCTCCCCTTTTCCCGCGTGGGAAGCGCCTAGAGGCTAGGGCAATTAGGCCCATATAAATAGAGAACCCGGGTGAGCATTATTAAGGGTATTGGAAATGATGGGTGCCTTGTCCATCACAACCATCACTTCATCTCTGCAGTATTGATTGGGGCACATGAGGCTGTCAAAGGAGATGAAGAGCTCTCTCCATGGTGGCTGAGCACTGACCCTGGAGCCGAAAGGTCTGGCTTCAAATCCTGGTCCTGTCGAGGCCTCCCCTTGTGACCCGGGCAGGCCCCTACCCTCCTCTGAATCGATTCCTGTGCAGAGAAGAAAAATCCCAACAGTCACAGGCACAGAAATGACACCTTCTCCATTGGAAGAAAACAAAGGCAGGTGGGAGATGGCTGGAAAAGAGCACTGGGCCAAGGCTTCTGATTCTTCCGAGTCTTCTTTCTCACTTTGTTACCTTAGGCAGCGAGCAGCGCCTCTCTGTGACTCAGTTTCCTTCTCTGCAAAATAAGGGACTTGGGCACGAAGAGTTCCAAGGTCCCTTCAGACTGTAAATGCTACAAGCCCAAGATGGAAGCAAACAGGCCATTAGTTTTCTGCCGCTAAAGTGAATGGGCAGCTGAAGCTAGGGGGGAGAGCATATTCTTTTAGGAGGGGCCACTTTGTATTCTGACTTTTGTTCTTGCAGGCGGGCACTTCCGAATGAATACCCCAAAGTAGGCGCAATCTGACCTGATGGATTAGAGCACGGCCATGGGGTCAATTGGAAAAGATGGCGGCAGTGATGATAGAGTGCCTACTATGTGCCAGGCACTGAGTACCTCATTTGATCCTCATGACAACCCTGAAAAGCACGAGCTACTAGACTATCCTTATTTTTCAGATGAGTAAACTGAGGCAAATGAAGGCTGAATGTCTTGCCCAGGGCCATACAGCTAGTCCATGTCTAACCTCAGGCCTTCTTGTGCTCTGACCACTGTGCCACCCAGCTGCCCCACGTGACCCAGGCACTGATAACTTGGAATTTGGCCACATGCTAAATTAGAAGGTAGCCTGCAGACAAATCTGCTCTGTCCTCTGTAACAAACACATCCCCAGGTAAAGGAGACCATCTCATATGATACGCTGGAGATGCTGCATGATGGAGCATGATAGCAGGCAGATAAATGTGGCATCCCCATGTATCTAGATGCGATAGAACCACAGATAAATTAGGCCACAGCCATTCGCTCTCCAAAGTGGTTCTTCTCCTTACCAAGGGACAGTGGTCCAAACAGCCAGCTCTCCGTGGCACTCTGTACTTGTGATGCAAGGTGATGCAAGGTGGGCTTGTGGAGGTGAACGGCTCTTTTCCCTCGGGCACACAGACGAGCTTGGCCGGCCTTCCAGAGACGATCAATAGTTTTCTATTTCCTCATCCTCCCAAGGAGGACGATGACACTTGAAATGCCTTCTTCACTGGGGCAGGTATCAGGAAAGCACACGGGGAGCTGTAAATCATTCTATCCAGGGAGCTGTTCCTGCTGCTCTCTAGCCATTCCGGGAGGAGGTAAAGGATATTTCTTTTAGTGGAAGTGACCCTAGCCAATTCACTTTCCCTCCCAAGGTCTTTGTTTCTTCCTCCATTAAATGAAAGGCTTGAAGCAGAGAGTGGGGAAGGCCAACACTTCCAACACTCAGTTCTACCATCAGATCACCTTTCTCCTGGACTGTTCCAAGAGCATCCTGCTTGGCCTCCCTACCTTGAGCTTCCCTTCACTTTTATCCATCTTCCCCTCAGCCACAAAGTGGTGTAAAGCTGACCACCTTACCCCTTCTGCTTCATAAATTCTAGATTGGCTCCCTATTACTCCCTAGGCCAACTATGGAGTCCTCTATTGAACCTGTCAGACTCTTTGTAACATGGCCCTTCCTCCCCTTCCAGAATCCTCACACTTCCTCTCTGATCCAGACCCATTGGCCCATTTGCTCTTCCTTGCACGTGACACCCCATTGTCCATCTCCAAGGTTTTGTATGAACTATCCCTCATGTTGAGAATGCTTTCCCTTTTCACCTCCACCTCTGCGTTTCCTTGGCCTCCTTCAAGACTCAGCTCAAATCCCTCCTCTGTTGGAGGTCTTTCCTAGATGTAGCTGCTCTGTGGCCATCTTCATCCCTCTATCCCGATCCCTCCTGGTTCCATGGCATTCTTTGTTGGTGAGCGTACTCCACAACTAGCTGACCCAGGGCCACCGTGCTGCTGCTCTCTGGTCACCTTCATGGCCTGTGTACCTCCTCACCTCCCCAATCCCTTTTTTCATCTCTAGCTATGGGGGCAGCGATCAAATTGACATTATTTTTCCTGAAACTGACAATAGTCCTAGAGTTCCATCCATATTCTTGGGGATTTCCCAGACCAAATACCCCTCCCTGGCCACCCAATATTGTCTTCCACAATGCTTGTGGCCAAAGACCATCATTCCTTTTGTATTTGTGCCTATAATGCTTAGGATGATGTCTTGCACCTGGTAGGCACTCAAGAAGTGATTTCTAATCCATGTATTCAATGCCTTTGACTTATGGGGAGAAGGCAGGTCTATAAGCACCTGGCCAAATGCCTGGAATACTGTTGATGCTTGATACATGCTTGAATATTCACTTAAGCATGTATTAAGCTATAAATGGCATTGAATGAAATAGAGAGATGCTTGGTCCAATGAATCATAGGACCAGGCCCCCAAATAGGCATGAATGTAAGCTCCTTGAGGGCAAAGACTATTGAGGCTTTATATCCCTCCTGCCCAGCACAGTGCCTAGACATGGCAGAGGTCTGCATTACTGAATGAGATTAGGGGACACAGAGTGGAGGGCCCCCAGCCAGACCCAGGATCCACAGGAGCACAGCCGCACATCACTTCTGAATTAGGACTCCATGGGCAATGGGACTCACTGCTTCAGTACTTACTGGAGATCTGAGTCTCTCTTTCCCCATACCCTGCATTGACGCCCTCCTTCCCTCATTCTTTCTGACTCTTATGACATCCTGACTCGCCCTCCAGTTTACTCCCTGAACAATAGTTGAGCGACCCACCCTCCCAAGTAGCTAGTTCCCACTCAGCATCTCTAAGCATGCAGTCTGAGCTTCAGAGCTTCTCATCCATGGACCGTTGTTCATCACCACTTCCAGGCCAGTTAACAACCTCCCAAACTGCCACCACCAACCCTGGTCAACACCAGTGCTGATGCACAGCTGCCCCCCATTTACCACTTGGCCCTCTTGCATGCTGAACCTTGCATGGCCTAAAGCATCCTGGTTTGAAATAAAAAACTTGAAATATTGCAGATGATGTAGACAGAGGAGTCCAAAGCAGGCTGAGGGTGAGGATTCCACCCTCAGCGGTGGTCTCATGTCCTGCTCCTCACAGGAGAGAAGCCACCTCACTTACACGGCAGATGTGTCTCTGAAAAGTGTGGGGTGAAAATGGAATTTTTGCAAAAGGACTCACATTTTAAAGCCACTCGGGAACTGACTGTTAAAGGGATCCTTTTTGTAACATGAGGAACCCTTTTGTGTGCTGAAGTATCTGAATACATTTGTTCAAGTTAAATTTGTCTGGTTTGCAGCATTTTGGTTGCAGCACCAATTTACTTAGATTCTATCAAGTATTTTTTTTAAGAATTAAAAACCCTTCCTTTCAGCCTTAGAATTGACACGAAATATCTGTTCCAAGGCAGAAGAGTGGCAAGGGCAAGGCAATTGGAATTAAGTGACTTGCCCAAGGCCACCCACCTAGGAAGTATCCAAGGCCACATTTGAACCCAGGACCTCCTGACCCTCCTAGACCTGGCTCTCTCTTCACTTAGCCACCTATCTGCCCCTTTTATTAAGTAATGATGACAGTCAAGAATGTCTGTAGCCTGCAGGGATGGAAGAAATTCCCACAGGTCCTTCTTGTACTGACTGGCATAAGACTTGCCCCCAGAAAGATGCTTTCCTGGTATGGCACTGACCTGAACTCTTCATGAGAGGCGTCATTTCATGTCGGTAGCTCTCCTTCTCTATTTAAAAAATTAAGGATAAGCCTAGATTCTCTCCCTCTCATCCCTCACTTGATTGGGGGGAAAAATGAAAAGCAGATTTCTTGTCACAAAAATGCACGTTGTGGCATATAGTCGTGATGGAACCCTTTTGTGCCACAAGAAATCACTAACGAGATGATGACAAAACAACAACCCTAGAAAGACTCACATGAAGTGAGGCAAAGTGAAGTGAGTAGAACCCGGAGAACATTGTTCAGAGAAACCACAATAACGTATGATAATCACCTGTGAATGACAGAACTGTTTTCAACATGGCTAGGATCCAGGACAACTCCCAGAGACTCGTGATGAAAAAGGCCATCCACAGCCATAAAAGGAACAGACGGCGCATGTCCAAATGCAGATTGAAATCGCCGATTGAACAACTACTCCTCAGTTGGTCAACTCAAAATGGCCATCCCTCAGACATCTCAGGCTCCACACATTCAAAGCAGAGCCCTTTTCCTCCAGCCCCCACCCACTCCCCTAACTTAGTATCATAATCAGCTCTTTAGTCTCGCGTGCTCATACATCCATTGTTTTTGTGCTAAGGAGTTTTTATATATTTTTTCCTTCTCGTGGCCACCATCTTAGTTCAGGCCCTCAACACCTCTCACCTGAACTATTGCAATAGTACAACTGGCCTCCCTGCCTCAAGTTTATCCCCTCTAGAACCCATTTTCTACTTAATAACAAACTTCCTAAAGAATCTGTCTGAGGGTAGAGCCACGACGGCAGAGAAAAGGAAGGACTTGCCTGAGTTTGCCCCAATTCCACTCCAAAAAATTTATTTTATTTTTTAAGGCATAATTCTTTTAATTTTACAGATGAGGCAAAGTGATTAAATGATGAACACATAATCCCACAGAACCGAGGCTTGAACTCAGAACTTTTGGGCTTCTAGTCTAGTATCCTTTTCATATCCCGAGCTTCAGAGCATGCTTGGTCCTCCAAACAATTTTAAAATGCCTCAAAGGGAATTTTGAAGAAGCAGAACCAACAAAAGCTCAGGGTGAAATCATTTTCCATCTCCAGACAACTTAACAGGTTGACAGGAAAGGTCTGTCACTGGGGTGAGAGTAGAATGCAACCTAAAGTCGGCTGGGTCTTGCAAGCCAGCAGGAGGCCTTGAGGGCAACTGATTCAGCTACAGGGGCTTCCAGAACTCTCAGTCCACAGATGTTAAGGGTCAGACAACAGGCTAGAAGGAGATTATTGGGGATCCTTTGCTGGCTCTGGGTGCAGGACTCTGTTGCATTGCCCATTCTTGGATCTGGATCTCAATCCCGGGGCAAGGAGGAGAACTAGTACACTTGAATATGTAGCTGCAGAGGAGGGGAAAACTAATCACAATTCCAAGGTAGAAAAGAGTGCTTGTGGTCACTCACAGATCAGAGCATAGGACAAAAGAACAGTGACCAACCTCTCATTAGATCATACCACTTTGGAAAAACTGAAAAGTTACAGACTCCCAGAACTAGCTCTAGAAATAGCAGTTTGAAAAACTTAAAGCTTGATCCCTTTCACTACTTTTAACCTAAAGTTAAAAGGCATGAAATAGGCTGGAAAAACAAGCAACCAACCAAAAAAATATGAACCTGACCATAAAAAGTTACTCTGGTGACCAGGAAGATTGAAACATAAACTCAGAGGAAGACAACAAAATCAAAATAGTTACATCTTGTTTAGATAGGATTAGCTCTCCCCTTGTCTGTTTTTAAATTAATCAACCAAAAAGTTTAACACCCCTACTTAACACTAAGTAAGGGAGTTCTCAAGTCACTTACTAAAGCAGGTGACAACCCCAGAGGTGACTGACCACTTCTTGGGCAGTGCTAAGCAAATTGATAGACTGCAATTGGTCACCATAAAGTGGAGGAAGGAACAGGAAGTGATATGGAAAAAGGACTTTTAAAAGGCCTGAACTTCCTGTCCAAGAGGTCTTTGGCCTGAATTCTCATCTTGGAGGATCTTGGACTGAGACTGCAGCTTGGAGCTATGATTTGGAACTTCAACCTAGGACTCTGGCTCTTGGACTGCTTCTGGTAAGACTGCTCTTGGATCTTCTCTTTTGGGGCTTTGGCTTGGGTGAGTGAGAAGCTGACTTTCCTTTCCTGACTTCTGAAGAGATTAGTTCCGGAGACGCTTCCCATTTTTGGAGGAGGCCAGTGAATTGAACCCTTGTTTAATTAACCACTGAGGCCTCCAGCTGAAGGGTTAATGAGCCCTGCCTGCTGTTGAGCCAGGGACCTGAACAACATTTAGGATAATAGGGTAGACTTCTTATTCTACCCTCTTTTACATTTCTCTACTTTCACTCTTTCCATCTCTTTGTAAATAAAGCTACTGAAAGTCAATTTGACTTAAGCTATAATATTTTTAAATCGGCAACTACAGTATTATCTTAGAATTCTCATATATTTAGTCAAACCCTTAATTGTAATTCCTTACAGTCTAAAGCCTCAAAGGGGGGGGGAATGTAAATTGGTCACAGATCCAAAAAGAATTCCCTAAAGAACTCCAAATAGATTATAAAAATCAAATAGAGAGGTAAAGGAAAATTTGGGGAAATAAATGAGAGTGATACAGATAATCATGAAAAAGGAGTCAACAGCTTGGTAAAGGAGGCACCAAAAATTCATGCAGAAAAATAACATCTTAAAAAATAGGATAGGCCAAATGATAAAAGGGGCACCAAAATCCAATGAAGAGAAGCACTTCTGAAAAACCAGTACTGGCCAAATGGAAAAAGAGATATAAAAATTCCCTGAAGAAAAAACTTCTTAAAAAGTTGAATTAACTAAAAGTAGAATTAATTTTTTTTTTAAAAAGTAGAAAAGGAGGTACAAAAGTTCACTAAAGAAAATAGTTTCTTAAAAAAATTAGAGTTGGATGAGCAGAAGCTAATGACTCCAGCTAGTGAGACATCAAGAAACAATAAAACAACATCAAAAGAAGAAAAATAGAAGATGTTTAATATCTCACTAGAAAATGATAGAGGATTTTCAAGTACTACTGATGAA
Organism: Monodelphis domestica; assembly: GCF_027887165.1. NCBI lineage: Eukaryota > Metazoa > Chordata > Mammalia > Didelphimorphia > Didelphidae > Monodelphis > Monodelphis domestica. Next base: position 4,872,869 of record NC_077227.1, on the reverse strand, counting down.
AAAACCAGAACTGTATAGAAAATTTGACTTTTAAATTTGAGATTCAAGAGAAGCATAAAAATGTAAAAAAGAAAAAACCAGGAAAGAGAAATCATAAGGGATTCAGTAAGATTAAACTGTTTGTATTCCTACATGGGAAGATGATACTTTCAACTCCTAAGAACTTTACCATTATTAGGACCGTTAGAAGTATACATAGATAGAAGGCATAGGTGTGAATTAATATGATGGGATGATATCTAAAAAAAAATAAAACTAATGTGTGAGAAAGAGGAACGCACTGGGAGAAGAAGGAAGAGGGAGGTAGAGATAGAATACAGTAAATTATGTTACCATAAAAGGGCTTTTACAATAGAGGGAAAATGGGGATGGAGCACCATTTGAATCTTACTGTTATTGGAATTGGCTCAAAGAGGGAATTATATCCACACTACAGTGGGTATAGAAGTCTCTCTTACCCAATAAGGAAATAGATGGAAGAGAGGATAAGAGAAGAGGGTACTGAGAGAAGAGAGGATGGATTGGTGGTAAGAAGCAAAACACTTTTTTTGAGGAGGGACAGAGTAAAAGGAGAGAGAGAGAAGGATAAATGGGGGAAATAGGATGGCGAAAAATATACACTTACTAATCACAACTGTGAAAAAAATGATCACATGTTTCTTTGATAAAGGCCTTATTTCTCAAGCAGAGAACGGAGTCAAATGTATAAGAATTCAAGTCATGCCACAATTGATAAGTGGCCAAGGATATGAACATGCAATTTTCAGAAAAAAGAAATCAAGGCTATCTATAGTCATGTGGGAAAATGCTCTAAATCACTGTTGATTGGAGAAATGTAAATTCAAACAACTCCTAGAGACCACCTCATCTATCAGATAGGCTAATAGGACAGAAAAGGGAAATGACAAATGAGGAGGGGATGCAGGAAAATTGGGACATTGAAGAACTATTGGTAGACTTGGGAACTGATCTAACCATGGAGGAGGAAGAGAGTAGTTTGGAGGTCGGCCCACAGGGCTATAAAATTCGACATACTCTTTGACCCTGCTATCGAACTTCTGGGTCTGAATGCCAAAGCGATTGCAAAAAAGAAAGTGAAATGACCGCTATGTGCAAAAATATTTATAACAGACCGTTTTGTGGTGGCAAAGAATTGAACACTGAGGGGATGCCTGTCAATTGCAGAATGGCTGAACAAGTCGGGGTATGCGATTGTGATCAACTATTATTCTTCTATGAGAAATGAGGAGCAGGATGCTTCTGAAAAATCTGGCAAGGCTTACACGAACCGATGTAAAGTGAGGTGAGCAGAGCTAGGGGCACAGCGTACACAGCAACAACGACACTGTACCCCAGGAATCACTTAGCTATTCTCAGCAATACGGTGATCCAAGACAATTCGGAAGCAAAAAGATATGGAGTCTGAATGTAGTTTGAAGCATCCTTTTTTTTCCTTTGTGTTTTTCTTGGTCTGTTTTCTTTCCCAACATGGCTAATATTGAAATAGGTTTTGTATGATTGTGCATGTATAATCTATACTGAATTGCTTGCCTTCTCAAAGAGAGGAAAGGGAAAGAAGAGAGAGAACTTGGAACTCGGAGTTGTAAATAAATGAATGTCAAAAATTGTTTTTATGTGTAATGGGAAAACAATAAAATATTTCGTTTTTGCTAATTAGTCTAATTATATCATCCCTTCTCCTAAGCCGCCTAAGTGAGCACCATTAGCTCCCTATTACCTTCAGGATCAAATATATTAAATCGCCAATTTGACATTTAAATATCTTCAAAATGTCACCTCCCCACCCTTTAATTAGCAAAAATCTAACTGACTATCACTTATCAAAAACATTTCAGGAACTAAGGAAATGACACACCAAACATTTTATGTTCTGGAATCAAAGGAGCAGGACCAAACCGTTTGGGTTTTTCTATCTCCAGTGTTACAAGGGCGCCTCCCCAATTGGATCTTTTTCATTTCTAATGAACAAAACCCATTTTGCTTTTTCTTACCATCCTCGCCTCACTACAAAGTAGAGAGAGGAGAGCAAAAGGTATTTCTCACTACGAATATCACACACAACGTTTCCTCATTGGCCGGGTCCAAGAATATGTCTCCCTCTGCCTCTCCGGCATGTTTCATCTGGGATCTCTGGGATCCGGGATGCTTGCGGCTCTCAAAGCTCTGTTTTGACCGTCTTCTTACTATTCTGTTCACATTAATATTGATGGTCGGCGGCCCAGTGGACCAAGTGGCCTGGAAGTAGAAGGACCCCAGCCCAAATCTGCCCTCGGGCGATGTCTAGCTATGTGAGCCTGGGCAAGTCACCTCACTTCTCTCTTGGGCCGTGCCCCCAGCGGGGTGCTACTAGGCCCAACCTGACCCATTGTTGTGAGGAGTGAAGGAGACAATATGGGTAAAGCGCTCTGCAGAGAGCCTGCTGCCAGGAGGACCTAGAGAAACCCTTATTCCTTCCCTCTTCGAAGTCAGCCATTTTCTCATTTCTTAGAGCACAAACATTCTCTATCACATTCCTGTATCTCAATGTATTCAGCCGTTGCACAATGGATGAACAAACCTTTCGTTTCCAGGAGTTTTGCCTCCCCAAAAGAACCATTTTCAATATTCGTGTATGGGTGAGACCTTCCCACATATGTACAGACACACATCTCCCCCCCTACCGCCACTCCCGTCTCTCTCTCTGTCTCTCTCTCTTCCTCCTTCTCTCTCTCTGTCTCTCTGTCTCTGTCTGTCTCTCTGTCTATGTCTGTGTCTGTGTCTGTGTCTGTGTCTCTGTCTGTCTCTCTTCTGAGGTATATGAGGCTACACCTAGACGACTACCTTTGGGGTATTAGCCTAGCAGAGGGAGTTATAGCTGGGCAAAAGGCATTCAGCACCTCTTTTTTGCTCAGTTCCAAATTACTTTCCGGCATGTTTGCACCCATGCCCAGGTCCACCCACAGCACCCCAGGGTGCCTTTCTCTTCACCCACCCTCCAATATTTGTTATTCTCTATTTCTTTTCTTTGTGCCAATCTGGTGGGTCTGAGTTGAAATTGCTTTAATTTGCGGGTATCTTTATTAGCAATTGGGGCATTTTATGTATTTATTGGGAGGCATTTTAAAAGGAGGACCCCAGGGTTTCCTCTCTGGGGAACTTCCTGCTCATGACCTGGTCACACCCAATGCCCCTGGAGCCTGCCTCTTGTTCCTATACACTCCAGGCCCTCCCAAGCTTCTTGGCAAAAGCAAACTCAAGCTGGTCCAGGGGAGGAAAGCAGCCCCAAGGACTCTGGGCAGAAAAAGGGAAGGATGGGGGGGGAGGGGGGGGAAGGGTTCTCAGGCACCAGCTGGCTTTCTGCGGTTGAGCTTCTTCACCTGTCCGGGTCCCAATTCTCCCGTAGGAGATGAGGGCGGACCCAAACGCTCTCCACTGACCCTTCCAGCTCCGACTTTCTAGGCTGCCTTGACTTAGGCTCTTCCTGAGCACTCAAGAAGTGGTTAATGGCCACCAATGAAAAGGGAGCTAGTGAAAGGGTCCCGCCCCCATCACAGCCTCCACTCCCAATCGCCCCCAGGCAATCCGCGGCCCCACAGAGTAGTGGACTTGGGGCCACCTCGCTCCAACCCTACTGAGCCCCGGCAGTTCCGTAAGGCCCAGCACGAAGGCGGATGGAGCCGAGCCCAATAAATGCTGCCTGGAGGAGTGATCGCAGACTAGAATGAGGCTGACCATTCCTACCGGAAGCGGAAGTGGAGCAAGTTATCTCAGCAGACTGTCTCCACACCCAGTGGCGGGGATCTGCGGACGCCCTGGGGTGGCGGGCCCTGGACTGGCATCCCCATGGACGTTGGGTTGGGCAGGATCCCAGCTCGGCCCTGCGGAGTTCTGGGAAGCCCCTGACCGTCCTGCCAGGCTGTCCCTGAGGCATCCCCAGGCTCTCCCCCGGCACCAGCCTTTTTATTGTACCCGGTGAAACTTATGGCAGCGCATCGGGCGATGACAAACGGCCCAAAAATCAATGTGTAATCTGATTTGAGGTTTTTGATTTCCTCTGATGAGTTTAAGTTTCATTAAAAGCAACCTTATTCAAACATAAAAGAAATCCTTGAAGGGTAAAACAGGGAATTGTCTCAACGAGTAGCAAGCCCGGAACCCTTTTGTGCGATTTATTCAGTACATTAATTGTGAGGCCCAACATGTGGTGTCGGTTGGCAGATGCCTGGTTATCAGGCCCCGGGATCGGCCGAGGAGGGGGCGGCCCAGAGCTCACATTCAAAACTCCGTCTTTGGCATATTGACACTTGAGTTATCAACAGCCCTTATTATCTCCGGAGCCCTCCAGGCCGGGCTGCGGGGACACAAATCAGCGGCGGCCTCTCCGCATTCTCTTAATTGTCTGTATTCTCCCCCCGCACTGATCAGCGGGGCCGCGCTGATGAGAAATTGACATTTTCGCGGATTCTTTGGAGCGCTCGAGCGAGCGGCAGATAAGGCCGGACTTGTTTTAAAGGAGGACAGCCATTCTTCGCGGCGGGCCTTTTTATTGGGCTGCTTGACCCACTTGATGAGTATGGATTTCATGAGGTCTTTTTCAGCATTTGAACTATAAAAGGTTCAGAATGACACCACCCCTTATAGACAAAAGATAACCTTGCCCTTTGAATATATTGATTCTTGATTAACTAGGCTGTTTAATGCAATGAAATGAGGCATTAGATTGAAGCCCATTGCAAGTGCTTTGAATAATCTTTAAAAGCTTCAAAGACTTGAAAAGACGGCTCGCCAGTAATTGGCGGATATTTTTAGAGACTCCAGCTCTTGCTCGCCATTAGGAGCACAAAGATGAAATCGCTGCCAGGAGCCCGAGGCCAGAGGCCAGGCAGCCACGTCTGTTCACCCCTGAGCCCTCGTCAGCTGGCAGAAGTGGGTGGACAGGCCAGGCCGGCCCACCAGAAATGGCCACGTCTCCTGTTGGACGTTTTTTCTCGGAGCCCATCGGGCTCATCGTCCAGCTCCTCCTCATTATTCAGGCCTCTGCAAACAGGCTCAGGAGGAAGAGTGGCCCAGCCTCCTTTGAGCCTGAAGTAGGGAGGAGGGGGATGAGCAGCCCCACCGCTTTCAGCCTGCTCCAGAGCTACCCACTCACAATGGTGAGATGGTACATGAGGGGGTGGGGAGGAGCGGGAAGGTATTCGCAAGTTCCTTTCTGTTTTGAATAATTGTTTCCTGTTTTGCTCAGCAGAACAAGTAATTAAGATGACATTTGTGAACACTAATTTAGATCGCACTCATGTGTCTGTGCTAGAAAGCTTCAAGCCAAAACATGCAAAGCCAATCTCTCATTCAGTGGAAAGTGGGGAAAAAAGCCCTAATGGCAGTGGAAGCGTGAGCTCGGAGAACTTGTGGCACTGAACGTGGGGCAGGTGCCACGTCAATGAGAAGCTACGCACTTCTGGCACAGCTCATTGCTCTTGGAGATGACTGCCTGACCGTAGAGGCAGACCAGGAAGACTGTGGGTTATGCAATGACTCCTGAGCTAAAAGGGTGAGAAGGAAGGCACGACGACAAAGCAGAAGCCCCAACTGACCAATGGTTCCCCAACCTCCCTCTTTCATTCATGGCCTCTGCTGCAGGCTTAGAGAGCTGGACCCCAGTGAGTGCTTTGGGGGTGGGGGGGATGCTGACTCTCCAGGACCTGTGCCCACTTGGGGAGAGGTCATGTTGTTTGCTCATGGGGGCCCTCTGGGGAGAGGAAATGGCAGCGCCTGGTCCACCATGTTTTCTAAGCTCCCTCCCATCTCTTAGATTCAGGGATTCAAGGCTATTAGAAGGCTCTTCTTATTCACACTGTTATTTACTGGTCAGAGGGGTGTCCTCATTTCTTCCTTTGTTTTTACAGAATTGAGGAGAGTAAGTGGGTGGGCCATTCTCTAGCCAGGACCTCCCAAGGAAATATCCAGCTATGTGCATAGCCCTCTTGCCATGGAAATGCCAGCCAGCCAGTATGCTGAGGAATAACACCCCCCCCCCCCCCCCCCGCTCAGTATTGAGGGCGGCAGCCAACGGTGTGTCTACAAGGTAGGTAAGAAAAGGGCTACAGGCTTGATAACTTTGGGGAAGGTCATTCTCTGAATCTTATCTAATCCCAGCCATGGCTCCAGCCCCAATGTGTGTGTGTGTGTGTGTGTGTGTGTATTCTTGGGGTTTTGTCAGCCATGTTTAATAATCAAAACCAGATAAAAGCACTAAAAGTGAAATTCACAGACAAGAAATACTTTAATTAAATATTGTGTAAAATGAACATTTTTATACAGTTAAATATCTGAAAAAATGTACAGATAAAACAATCTTATTGTAGGGTCTTTAACAGGAAAATCTACCATTTCGTGAAGCGTTCAGTTTGGAGACAAGAAAGCGATGGTGCATTGACTAATTCTTCTAGAACACAAACAGATTGCCGCAGTGATGAGGAACCTGGCAAACTTTCTCAACATGTACACGTGACCTCTTTTTATTTTTAAAGATCAGAACCTTTACTTAGACAAAATAAAACTGAGGCAATTCAGTTCCAAAGTGACTTCTCAGGCTTCTCCACTTAGCTAAGCCTTAGGAGTGATCAGAGCATCAGCGTGTGGCATACATGGACACGCTGTGATGTACTGTCTCGTTTGTTTTTGTACTCCCTTTAGTAAACGTGTTACTAAAATGTGCATTTTTGTCCAGAAAGAAAAAAAAAGTCCCTCCTTTTTTGTTGTTGTTGGAAATTTGAATTCTGCTGCATTTGCAAAGCGTTTAGTGCAAAGAAAAACAAATCAACCTTTCGGA
>NC_077227.1:4851040-4861040 GCF_027887165.1 Monodelphis domestica | reverse complement strand
TGTCAGCCTGGCTCTCAGATGCCATGAAAACCCAAGAAGGGGGCAGCGGGCGCAGGGCTGGGGGAGGGGAAGGCTTCTAGCCTCTGCCGCTCTTTGGGGTGGGCCAGGGAGGCCGCTCCGAGCAGGGCTCAGGGAGGGAAGGCCACCCAGCTGGCCGCCGGGCCCAGCTGGCGGCAGAGGTGCTAGCAGCACCGGGCAGAGCCACCCCCTTCCTGACCGCACCCAGGGAGCCCTCGAAGAGGAGGAGCGACGACACGGCTTCGATCCAGTTGGGGTAAAATTGGGGGTCCCGAGTCCTGCCCGGCTCCTGAGCCTGGGAAGCATGACGTTCCCCGGCCCGGGCTCTGGTCTGCCTGCGGGTCCGATAACTAACGTCCGTCATTTTGTCACCCGTCCCTCGCCTGAGGTTTTCTCCAGGGGATCCTGCCAGCGTTTGGGCAGAAAAAGGTCGACCCTGGCATTCGCCGAGCCAAAGCAAAGGGAAGGAGCAGGACAGGAATGAGATAAGGAGATGGAGAGGCCCAAGAGATCTCGGAAGCCACCGCCCTCATTTTACAGACGGTGAAACTGAGGCACAGAGAGGTTCAGCCTGGCCCAGTGTCACATAGCTAGGAGGGGTCCGACAAGGACGCGGTCATCGCTACAGGCCACGTGGGGATCAGAGAGGGGATCAGAAGTCGGACCTTTCTGCTGCCAAGCCTGGCATGTCCCTGAGGGACAGGGAGGGGAGGGCAAGAACTCGGGACAAAGCGGAGTAGACTCCGAGTTGGGTGGCCTGAGTTCCCATCCTGGCCTCGCCACTCCTCCCTGCGTGACCTTGGGCAAGTCATAGCTCTCAGCCTCAATCTCTTCCTCTGAGAAATGGGGGGGCTGAACCAAAGGTGCCCGAGGTCCCCTCCAGCTCCATTGAGTGTCTGAGGGGACACGGGGACAAAGCCGGCTTTGCTTCCAGACTATGCCACAAAACCAGCCCCGAAACGTAAGGGGCAGGATCGGGGGAGACGGCCAGGGGACCCCGACTCAACGGAGCACGGAAAGCTCTGAAGACGTCCCCCGGGCGGTTCTGCTCCGGCTCCCTGGCCTGGTGTCGGCCGTGGCCGGGCGGCCCCCCTCGCCCCCCCCCCCCCCCGGCGCGGCCCTCACTCACCTTGCAGCCCGTTCCCGTTGGCACTGGTGCAGGATGGCGGGGGAGAAGCTTGGGGCCTGACGACGGGCGCGAAGGCGCTCTTTTGTTTCACTGCAGAGATGACATTGGCAGGTGAGAATGAGAAAATGCCGTGCGTACTGCTACAGTTTGAAGGGAGGGTGACCGAAGAGGCTGCCATGGTAGGGCTTGACGGCACTACTGCAACAAAGCAAACAGAATCAGGACTCAGCTTCGGTCTGTGCGCGGCAAACGCGGACAAAGAGAGTCCTAGAAGGCCTCGCCCGCCTCTTAAGAGATCGAGAAAAGGACACGGAAAAACACGACACTTTCTTGGCTTGGCCACTCTCTGGATAACAGGCAAACTCTTTGGTGTTGGACTTTGGGTACAAATTGCGCAGCCCAATGCTCTGCTTTGGTTCGGTTTGGTTCGGTTTGGATCTCATGCGACCCCGCGGGTCGACCGCATTGCAAGTCAATTCTTAGAGCCATTTTGGATGTCCAGCCTCCAGAGTCACCCCCTCCTTTTATCCAGTAGCTCACGTCATAGAAAAATCAAGACAAGGCAAGTGTTGGGGTCGGTAGGGAAATGAATCTGCATGAGGATGCGTGACAAAAACAGACACTTACTGCCATAAGGAGAGTTAGCTGAGGAGCCATTTAGAAATCCGGGAGAGCCAGGGACGCCTAGATTGGGCATGCCGGCATTTCCATATCCATTCATGCTATTGCTGACTGTGTTGTAATTGGACTGCTGGGGAGTACTGCTGGGAACGTATCCTCGCGGGGAAACACTGCTTGTATTGCGGCTGTAGCCTACTGTTAAAAGCCACCCCCCCCACAAAAATCACGTTATTATTGGTAAGGCGCACTTGGGGGGGGTCTCCCCGCGAACCTACACCACACCGTAGACATTCCTAATTGATCGCACCGCCTTGTTGCTGCACTATCAACCCTCTCAGCTGCAGATAACCTTATCACGCCAACCCTGCCTAAATCAAGTGCGAGCAGGCTGGGTTGTCTCTCCCCGGGCTGAGACAGTCAACCAAAGCGCTCTTCGATCCAACCGTGTCAGGTTCCTTCACGTTTATCTTTAGTAGCAATTATCAACAGGCTTGATTCCTGGCTGGACCAACACGCACGGTGAACTTTCAGCCCTCCCAGACCTTCAAATGCCATCGCTGACAGGCAAAAACTTGTTTGTTCCAGGGATCTCGCCTGAAAAGGTTGTTTTGGGGTCTGCATCCTTAGGGGGGCTATTTTTATCACAAGGCTGCTGAGCACCTGTTTCATGAAGGGGAGCAGAAACAAAAATGGGAGCGAGCCTGCTGAGCCCGAGGGGGCTAACTGACCTCCTGGGGGGCCACGGCCAGAGTGCATCGCCCCGAGGCGGGCTGAGAGGGCGGGCTGCGGGGAAGGACTACAACACTTGGTGCCTGCGTGTCTTTTCAAAGAGAAGAGCTAAGGGAGATGGCCCGCTCAGCTTTCCTGGGGCCCATTTCTTTGATGGGAGGGGCAGGGGGCAAAGGAAGAGTTTTATCGGTAAGAAAAGAACGTGGAGGGGTGCGGGGGCCCTACTTGGGTCCTTTCTTCCCTCTACCTCCTATGGGATGAGAACACGAACCCTGTTCGGCCAATGTCAACAATCATTGGCTGCTTCCATCGGGATGCTCTATATTTACCGACCGAGAGGAAAGCAACGTGTTGGAGGATCGGATTCCAGAACATTTCAGGCAAACCATGTCTAACCATGTAACAAACTAGCACGTATTAACGATGCCATCATTAGAGCTCAGGTTCCACTCCCCTCACGGACAAAGCACTGCACTGAATAGCTATCCTAGAGCTGATAGTTTTAGTTCCGCCAAGAGGTAGTTCATCCAAACGTGAGGAAATGAGAAAGGAAATATTGGGCTCTACATCTTTATCACCTGCACTCATTGTATGTGTAGCAATGGCGATAAGATCCATCTCTAGTATCAACCAACTCAAAGAGTCCATGGCGGACGGAGGAAAGCTTCACCCCAGCCCAAACGCGTACCTTGATCATTGGCTTGTGATGTCTCCGAGACATTAACCGCTAGCTGGCTGCTGAAGGAGTTCACTCCCATCATGCCAGTGTGCGCCGGAGTGTTGGCAAGGGCAGGAATCTGGTTGTGGTTCCGCGGCACACTGTATAATGCTTCAGCGATGTCAGCTGCTCGTTTCAGAATGATCTCCTAGGACAGGGACGGAATAGGTTCCTTACATGATATCGCCTGTGCTTGCTAGCACATTTAGGAATCGGGCTACAGGCTCCGATCTGAGATCTTGCACCATTGTATGTTGGCCCACACACCAATGATGAAAACAGCCACCTCCCAGCACTGGACAGGTCTTTTTCTCCCAATGCCTCCATGGATGATGAAGGAAAGCATAAACCCACTGTTTCTGGGGACTTAAAAAGAAAGAAAGGAAAGAGGGAAGGAAGGAAAGAAAGAAGGAAGGAAAGAAGGAAGGAAGGAAAGAAGGAAGGGAGGGAGGGAGAGAAGAAGGGAGGGAGGGAGAGAAGAAGGGAGGGAGGGAGAGAAGAAGAGAGGGAGGGAGAGAAGAAGGGAGGGAGGGAGGGAGGGAGGGAGGGAGGGAGGGAGGAAGGAAGGAAGGAAGGAAGGAAGGAAGGAAGGAAGGAAGGAAGGAAGGAAGGAAGGAAGGAAGGAAGGGAGGGAGGGAGAGAAGAAGGGAGGGAGGGAGAGAAGAAGGGAGGGAGGGAGAGAAGAAGAGAGGGAGGGAGAGAAGAAGGGAGGGAGGGAGAGAAGAAGAGAGGGAGGGAGAGAAGAAGGGAGGGAGGGAGGGAGGAAGGAAGGAAGGAAGGAAGGAAGGAAGGAAGGAAGGAAGGAAGAAAGGAAGGAAGGAAGGAAGGAAGGAAGGAAGGAAGGAAGGAAGGAAGGAAGGAAGGAAGGAAGGAAGGAAGGAAGGAAGGAAGGAAGGAAGGAAGGAAGGAAGGAAGGAAGGAAGGAAGGAAGGAAGGAAGGAAGGAAGGAAGGAACAAAAAACTAACTTCACAGAGTCCATGGCTAGACTCTATTATCCCGAGGCTACAAATTCTGCTGTATTCACTCTCTGGCTTGGCTCAGCAAACTTCCTTATGACTTCCCATTAGCCCCTATATATCTGGGACTCAGTTCAAGGTTAGCCTCTTGTCTTAAGGATTGGTTATGCTTTTGGTACCTTATACTCACCCGTCCTTCCTGACAATGAAACTAGCCATATAAGGACAAAAGTGGATAGGTGGCTGGTTTTCCTCGGAGCCCCCACCCCCATCACATTGTTGAGCACCAGGCAGTTGGTGGCAAGTGCCATCTGTACCGAGGGGGCACCCAGGTGGAAGCATAAAAAGGGCAGCTGTGACTTACCTGGTTGTTGTGGGGCATGCCATACAGGGCTTCCACCAGGTCAGCTGCTCTCTTCAGTAATACTTCCTAAAGGAAAAGTAAACTCTGGTTTATGTCACTGCAAGTGCCCGCCAAGGCCTCTTGTTCCTTTCCAGAAGAGGCTACATGTTTATGGCCACATCTGCCAGGAGAAGGGACCGATAAAGGGAGCGGAGTGGAGCCCAGGATCCCCCTGTGCTGTTGTTAGCTCTAGACCAGGTAGGGACCTGCAGGGAAGGGGCTGTGTGACAGTGGCCCAAGCCTGTGCCTTCAAGTCAAAGTTAGGCGGGCGCCTCGGAAGCATATTGGGTTTTACATCCAGCTGTTGCCTGATGATTGACGAGCAAGAGGTCTGCAGGGGTGGGGGCAGCCCTGTCTCTGCTGCTCTGGCGCTTGCTGCTGGGTGCGGGAATTGGTGCTGGAGGTTTAATGGTGGAGTCTTCTGGGTATTAAACAAACAAACACACGCAGTGAAGATAGGAAAAGCCCGGGCACAGCCACGTTTGCTTGTTAATTCCTAGCACTTTCGTGTTGAAGAACAATAAGTAATTTTCCATATCTTAATTAAACTGGCAGAGTCCTTAAAGACAACATCTCACCCCTAATTCATGCCCCAAATTTGCGAGTGAGTTCAATGCTTAGTCCTCTTTATTTTGAACAATAAAGTGAATTAACTTGGGTTAATCTAGTTCTTTCATAATGACATTAAGAAATTTTTCAATTAACCTCTTTGACTGCCTGTTGTAAAGGACTTCATAAATGACTTCACATTCAGAGAGTGCTGAGTACTTGTGCCTGGGGGCATGGATGCACTGAATTTGGTCTTATCCATGTCTGCACGCCTACCTCCAGCTTGGCGATGGTGAGGATTAAGCTGAGTTTGGTTCATTTTCAATACAAATGGGCTTCATTTAAAATTTTCTTTGGGGGGGGGGCACCTCGAGCCTTGAGAAAATGGTGCTGCATTTCTTTCTAAGCTACGGGATGCCCCTCCAAGGCTTCCTGCAGCCATAGGTATCGATTTGGATTTTTAACTCTAAAGAACTCCTTCAAAGTGAGCCGAGATCTCTGAAACACACCCAATTGTCATCGATCTGAAAGTAGTTTGGTTTGGTTTTGAAAATCCAGGGGAAAGGGAAGACTGGTCCTTCCAGGAAGCCACTCTTGTCTCAGGAGATGGTGCCAGAGATGTCTCGGGCTTGGGGGCGGGGGGTGCACCCGGGACTCTGGAGTCCAAAGCTGGAAGTGTCGGCCTCTAGGGCTGGCCAAAACTTTCTGGGTAAGTCTGAGGGTTCAGGCTGTTGGGTAGGGCAAGAATCACTTGACATGGCCCGGCTTGGCTCCAAGGACATCTTAATGCAAATGGACCTCCAGTTGTCTGAAGGTAAACAGCCCAGCCAAGGCTGGGGCTCTGCAAAGCCCGGTGTTACCTTTGAAAGGGCGATGAGTGGCTGTGAAGCCCTGGCCCCGGCTCATTGTTTCTCTCATCTCCCTGAACCTGGCGCTTCTGGATCCTTTATTTATCAAGATTAATCACTGTCGGCTCCCTTCTTGGGGCCGCCATACGTAGTGGTGGAGAGGAGCAGCACTTAATCCCGAAAGTTGCCGGATGGATGGCTCTTACAATGGGCATTTACCTCTGAAATGGGTGTCTCTGCTTGATGTTGCATGCATCTAGTTTGCATACAAATAAAGAATTATACTTGTCAGGAAGCAGGTATAATCAATGAAAGGCACAGCTGTCTTAATCAGGTTTCGTTAGCCCGAGCAGCTCTCGGTGAGCAAGATAAAGTGTTTTTCCGAGGTGTTAATAATTACTCATAATCTCTCCTATCATATCCGAAGACTTTTTACATGCCTTTCAATTTTAAGCAACGATTAAAGCAATTAAGATGGCCGCGTGTACAAGCGATTTTTCATTCCCAGAAAATATCCTCCACCTACTTGTCCATATGGTCCTTTTCAATTGGAACATAAGGATAGTTTAGGAAAATGACGTCTGCTCTTATCGCTAATCTGCCTATTACTGGATAGTATCTTAACTAATGAACCTGACTTTCAAAGCTGCTCTTAAGTGGTGGTCTTGTCATATCAGAGAGACACCAAACGTGGAAGCCAATCAGTCAAGGATGCTTTGAACAAGTTTGTTTTCCAATATGCCGCGCCGGGCTCCTGCACACCGCCTCACGCTGTGAATACGATTAGCGCCCAATGGGCTTGGAAGCGCAGCGCCAGGGATATTTCTCCGGCACTGCCATAAGTGTAATTGGCTGCCTTTCAATAGGACATAACAGACTTCCAGTTAAATGGAAACTATTAAACCTCAAATGATTTCTGCCGTTGTTTCCTGACAAATGTACAGTTTTATGATGATGAGTATGCCGCCTTGTACAGTGGACGGGCGCGATTTGAATATCCGTGATTATTCACACGCCCGCTCCTCAAGAACCGTATATATCATCACAGTTAAAAGAGGTAACCAAGGTGATGTTGCTGCAGGTGCTAATGTCATTATAAAACTGTAAAGCAATTATTCTGTTAGTTCTTGCCTGGGGTTATGAATACATTGAAGAGTACAGAGCCATTAGATGTAGCTACTTCAAAAAGCGGGAAAAGAAGATGAATTTTAATGCCTGGGTAATTGCTCAACATGACCGCATTCCTAATAAATTTTTGTATATTAGAAAAAGAAAGCATGGAATATATTTGGGTGGGATGCATGAAACAGACCAAACACAAATGAAATGCAGGCAATTAATTTTCCAGCAAAGCCCGCCCGCCCGGAGCCTTTGCTGGGGCCCCTCCCGGCCTCGGCAGGACCCGGGGTTCGCCCGGCTGGCCGGCCTCATTTTCCTCCCCGTCCCCTGTTCCAGCCTTGATGAGGCTGTTTCCAATAAGGTCTTAAAAAGGCCACGGATGGCTCGGCCTCTGATCACTTAGCGATGGCTTCTCTTCCCATCTCTGCTCTTGCCACATGACTGCCTCTTGGTATTGCCTTTATTTTGGTCGGTGCCATTTGCTTCTCTCCGCCACTCCCCCAGGATGGAGGCGCTCGCTGGCTGCGCCCGAAGACGCGGACGCGCAGGGAAACTTCCATTCTGGGCCAAGTCCTTGTCTCTGAAGCAGCATTATTAGTGCTCGTCCAAACAACGGCCGGCCGGCCGGGCGGCGTATCGGCTTTCTGTCGGGGCACAATTACCCGTCAAGCACGTGCCTGCGTGCATTCGGGGTTCCACAAAAATTGCTGCAAAGATCAATATTGTGGTAATATTATCGAGTGGGGCGAAGCCCTGGCGGGAGCCCTGCAGAAGGCCCGTCTCCAGCGCGCGCTCGCGCTCCCACTCTCTGCTGGTGACACCTAAAGCGCATTCTCTTGATTCCATTTCTTTTTTCATTCAGAATGTATGTTAAGGCCAATTGCTGTTTTACTTAGGAGCCGCTCTGACCCTTGTAAACCGAGCTCCGACGGCTGGCTTAACGATGATGAATCACTTGACAGTTTAATTTACATGCCGCTGAACTCCACATTTGGGTCCATTAGAACAAAATCAAATATTTATGTTGTTTATTGAAACTGCTAGATTTCATCTCGCTCCGTGATCGTTTTATGTGAAGCCTGAACAATGCGGCTTCACCTGAATTAAAAGAGCCGGCGCAGCGCGGGACAGCTGGCACCGGGCTAACTGACCTGTCATCATGATCTAAAGCGCATGAAAAAACACACAGAACTACAAATCTGACACCGCGGCACAGGCGCTCCCGCCCGCCGGCGTCTACCCGGGCTCCGGAGGGTCTCGGCACACCCACGCAGGTGCTGGTCCCGCATCGGGTGCACATGGCGGCACCGCGCCTTGGAAGGTTGGGCAGAGCCGATCTGGGGGTGACAGGTGCTTGGACGGAGGAGACGCCGGGAGAGGTCCATGAGACTCTGTGTGGCAAAGTGAGGCTCGGCACAAAGAGTGCCGAGGGCGAGGGTTCGAATCCCACCTTGGTCGCTGGTTCCCTGGCTGACCTTGGGACGGTTTGCCCGTCTGGACCGTAGGTTCTTCATCTGTGAAAGGAGAGGCCTGGCCTCGTGCGCGGCCTCCAGGGTGCCTCCCAGCTCTAGATCTCTGCTTCTAGGGACTCCCCCCCTCCAGGCCTCCCCGGCTCTTTCTGTACACAAAAGGGAGGCCTTGAATTGCACGGCCGGCCTCCTCTACTAGCAGCCTCTACCTTTAGCCAGGACACGAGGACAGAAGTCTCCCTGTGCCTGAGGGCCGGCCGGGCCTCTGCCTTTCCCGAGGCCCCCCCTTCTCCTGGCCTTCTCTTGGCTCTTCCCCGGGGAGCGGCGCCTGCCTGCAGAGCCCGGCCCAGCTCTCTGGATGGGCGGCCGAGCTCGGTGGTAGAGCACTCGGGTCCTCCTCAGGGCGAGGCTGGTTCTGCCGGAACGTCGGCCGGACCCCAAACCCCGAAGTGAACATCCTCGCAGGGCTCCGAATGGCCCTGACGGAGCATCCGGCCTCGGCGGCCACGGCGAGGAGGGTTCAGGGGCGCTTCCCTGCCCACGCTGGGTGCGAGCCGCCGACAGGGGGCGCCACAGAGGAGCGCAGCCGCCCCAAGGCGAGCTGGGACCCCCTCGTGGGTGTCCAGGCGCTTCCTTATCTTCCAGGCGGCACATCAAAATGGGATTTCTCTGATAGGCGGCGGCTGTGCATAAACAAGGGCCGCTTTGTCTTGGCGGAATGTAAATGAAAAGTCCCTCCAGATATTCATTGTGGACTTCATTGGTTGGCGCTAAGTCGGGACTTAGAACCAAAGCTTTGTCAACAAAAGATTAAACCGAATCGAGCTTTGGAAAATGAAAGGAAAACAAGAGTCAAATAATCACAGATCAGAGGGGGGACTGCTTAGATGGGAATCACTACAGGCTACTGGAGTGGAAACGGCTTAATTGGACGCTTTCATGACGCAGCAACTTCGGCCCCTCGTGGAATCCAAAATGGTGCCCCCCCCCCCCCCCGCACGTTTGCCTGCGGACCCGGGAAGCCTGGAGCCCGAGGGAGGCTTCGGAGGGGCCTGCTCGGGGGACGCCCAGAGCCCCCGCCAGACACGACAAGCAAGCAAAGAGGGCGGCCCGAGCCGTCCAGCGCACTGACCTTCGGTAACCTTTCGGGGTCCCCTGGATGCCGCGGGATCACCTTCTGCAACCTCTGAAAGCCATAATCTATGGTTGGTTCATTAAGGGCTGGAAGGCAAGAGAGAGACAGGGCCAAGTTAGTCACTGCCGTCATCTGGGGCCTGCTCTGCCCCAAGCAGACCACAAGCCCATCGTTGGGCGTCTCACTTAGGGAGAAGCTGCCCCCCCCCGGGGCCCCTCCCCCGTCTGTGTGTGTCTCTGTTTCTCTCCTTCTGTGTGTGTCTCACTTCTCTCTCTCTCTCCTTTCTCTCTCTTTCTGCTTCTTTC
>NC_077227.1:4823540-4846040 GCF_027887165.1 Monodelphis domestica | reverse complement strand
TGGGCAGGAGCGCAAAGATCACCCTTTCCCGGCTCATTTGATGGCTTAACCTTCTTTGTCCCCCGGCCTGCCTCAAGGTCTCTATTAACGACCAAAACCCAGATAGGACTATTTGATTAGGCCCACGTGCTGATCCCTCTAAAGCAGCAGAAGCCTAATTAAATTAAGGAGGAGTGGACAGCTGTGGGTTGGGGGGGGGGGTTTGGGGGGGCAGCCCCCAGAAGGGATGCCACCTAGCTCCTTTGCTGGGAGGGAATGTAAGTTCCTTGAGGGCAGGGGCCATCGCTTTCTTGTTGTCCTTTGTATGGACCAGGGCTTAGGGCCAACTTACTGGCTCAGTGACTCTGAGGCAGCGCTTGTCAAAATGACAGGCAGAATTTGGGCCTGGCCTCAGAGGGGCCTTTTCCTGTTCAGGGCCTTCCCCTCCTCCTCCTCTTCCTCCCATCTCCCTGAATGCTGTTGTTTTAGGCCAGAAGAAGGTTGGGATGTATAGAGAAAGAAGAGGAGAGGAAGGGAAGGGAGGGGAGAGGAAGGGAGGGCAGGCCAAGTTCCTGCCAGTCCACCATGTCCGAAGGCCTAAGGCCTCCTGGGGACAGCCCGAGAGGCCCTTGCAGAGGCAGGGACGTCCATCTCTCCGTAGGCTGGCCTGTCCATCTGAGCTGCCTTTAAGTACTTCTCTAGTCATTGTGTTTAAGGGGACAGCCAGCCTTGTTGGGGAAATCGGGTCATTAGCCTTGTGCGGGGAAGAGCCTCCCGCCGGAAATGAGCTTGTGCAAGGCCGCCGGACAGGGAGCCTGGTGTGAGAGCGGGCGGGGGCTCCCGGGGAGCCGGAGAGCCCAGGTTTGGCAGAAGTTTCCCTCCTGCCTCAAAAAACCTGCCTGCAATAATAAAAACAGGAAGACATTCATTTGCTCCCTTCCAGCTGCCGGCTCCTGCTATTAAGTGAGTCCTCGTTTCATTTCAATAATGATCATCTTCCTGTGACTTCCTAGTTCTGGGTTTGGCAGGAGGCAGCGAGGCTCCAGCTCCAACCAGACCCTCCTAATGAGGCCCTTTTTCACATTAGCCGCATAACTACATCATCAGAACATCTGCAGGAGAGCCTCCACGCAGGCCTGGTGGGGTGGGCCGGGGGCCGCGCAGCCGTCTCCCTCCTCCCTGGCCGGCCGTGCCCGGCCTGGGAGCCTCGCTGGGGCCGGGCCGGAGCGCGGGCCCAGGTTGTAATGTGTAAAAATTAAATAAAGCATAATCTGATTGCTCAATACAGAGACATTCCTCTAGAGGGTGTTACTGATTTCAGTGACAAACTGCTATTTGCTGACAAGTAGTTTACACATTAACCAGCTGAATCCGAGGGGGGAAAATGCCAATACCAATTAGATCACCTTGAGGTTATTAAATGTCCCACTGATAAGTAAGTAGGTGAACTTGACCAGGTGATAAAGACTGCTGTGAACCAGCGCGTGTGCACCGAGCACCGCCCGCCCGCCCGCCGCCGCCGGAAAGGGGCCCGAAGCCCGGCCGGCCGCACACGCCCTGCCGCCCCCCCAAGCCCCATCAGACCGAGTGGGAAAAGGCTGCTCTCCTCCCTTCTCCGGCTCTAAAATGATGCTAAGTTCCCCACTTTATCATCAACTGTCTCCAGCAAGTGCATTTCATCTCTAAGAAATTCAGATGCGGGAAATTAAAATTTCAAAGATCGGCTGCACAAAAAATCAATGGGGAGAGATCAATGCTCATAGAAATTTCATGAACTTTGAACTGATGCGGGCGGCGCGATGATGAGAAGTGGCTGGAATTTCAGGGGGCTGATTGTTCCCGCCGAGCCGCCGAGCGCCGCTGCCTTTCCGGCGGCTTCTTGCACTTTCGTGTTTTGTCAGACAAAAAATGGATTTGGAGTCCCTCCCGGAACCCCCCAAAATGGCAGGGAAGAAGCCCGCCTCGCCCGCAGGCCTTGGAACGCGCCACTCGTGAAGACCACCTAATGGTTTGCACATTAACAGAGCAGCGAGATGAGCCTGGTTCCCTTTGCAGCCGATTGCAGGTGCAAATTAATATTGTAAAATGAAGATCAATACATGGACAGGGCAAAATCAATAGCGGCTAAATTATTGCTGCATTTTCCTCCTCATTCAAGATGAGTTGTGTTTTCCTCTCCCAGTCAATACTTTGCAGCTTTTCTCATTAATTTCTCAATAAATTTGGCAATGAATTTCAATCACAGAACTCGGCAGGCTGAGCCAGGCATCGTGGAGTGCCGAGGAAACACAAAGGCTGGCCTGCCTCATTCATCAGGAGGAGCTCAGGCTGGCTGGGGAGGGAATGACCCAGGCCTCTCCCCGGCCTGACCCGGAACAACCGGAAACACACACACACCCGTACACACTTGCACACACTCACACGTACACACTCACACTTATGTACACACTCCCACATACACACGTACACACTCTCACACACTCACATACACATACACACACACGTACACACTCACACTTATGTACACACTCCCACATACACACGTACACACTCTCACACACTCACATACACATACACACACGCACACGTACACACTCACACTTATGTACACACTCCCACATGCACACGTACACACTCTCACACACTCACGCACACATACACACACGCACCCGTACACACTCGCACACACTCACACGTACACACTCACACTTGTGTACACACTCCCACATACACACGTACACACTCTCACACACTCACATACACATACACACACGCACACGTACACACTCACACTTATGTACACACTCCCACATGCACACGTACACACTCTCACACACTCACGCACACATACACACACGCACCCGTACACACTCGCACACACTCACACGTACACACTCACACTTGTGTACACACTCCCACATACACACGTACACACTCTCACACACTCACATACACATACACACACGCACACGTACACACTCACACTTATGTACACACTCCCACATACACACGTACACACTCTCACACACTCACATACACATACACACACGTACACACTCGCACACACTCACATGTACACACACTCGTGTACACACTCCCACATGCACACGTACACACTCTCACACTCACACACATACACACTCCCACATGCACACGTACACACTCACACTCACTCACACATGCATGTGTACACTCAAACTTATACACACTCGCACACTCACACACACTTATACACACTCTCACACACTTATATACACTCTTACACATGCGCACACACTCATACACACTCTCACACACATGCACACACACTCTCACACACATGCACACATTCACACACACATACACTCACACACACACACACACACACACACACACACACACACACGAGACTTCTTCAGACTCCATTCTCAGGCCAAGAGACGGCTTTTGCCCTCAGCAAATCAATTCTGTTTTGGCCACCCTGGTTCCTCCCAGCCACTGGGCCCTCCTTAAAGCTCCATGTTAGCCACGGGTTCAGGCGCAGGCCATTTAATAACCGTGTCCAATCAGATCACGGCAAGTTCACACGTCAGCCACTGAGTGCCTTCGTCCAATCGGATCCTGGCGGGTTCATTCGTGGGCCAGCGAATCCCCTCATCCAGCCAGATCCCGGGGAGTCCCTTTTCTTCAAGTCCTCCAACCGAGGGTGGGAAAACAAGGGCTGTTGACTTCTAATTGGGAATCGAGAAACACCTCGTTCCTCTCTGGGATATTGTTCGCAGACGCTCCGACAGCCCGCCTAACTGGGCCCAGTGCACGGGGATTGTCTTCCCATTCAGGAGAGCCTGGCAGCAGATAATGGCATTGTGGTGCGACACCGAGCGCAGAAAGGGGGACAGCTCATCTTGCTTGTTCCAAAGAGAATGCCCTCCCTGACGGCGATTGGACGCCATTCAAACAATTCTGTTTACATCCCTCAAAGAATACGCCGCTTTCTGGCTTCGGTGGGCTCGGGGACTGCCGGGATGGAGGACTCGGGAACATGGCGGGCCACGCCAGCCTTCGGGCCTGGAGGATCCCTGGCGCAGCCCCGCAAGGCCCCCCAAGGAGGAGGCGGCAGCCGCTCTCGAGCGCCTAAACAAGTTCGCTCCCAGCCAGGAGGCGAGAGCTCCAAAGCAGCCCTGCTGTTCGCCACTTCCCTTCTGCAGGGATAAAGCCCAAAGTTCCTCTCGCCACTCGTCTCCTCTGTGTGAAGGGAGCCAGTGATGGCACACGGCATCCTGGGAAACGCATTTGCATATGTCAAACAGGAAAAAAAAGGCCCTACAGTGAAGAAAATTGGAGGGCAAGTTGTGAAAGGCTCCCCGAGCTCCCAAAGTTTCCCATTTTCATTTGCTCCTTGAGTGCCCAGACACAGAGGGCCTGGGGGCAAATCGCCGGGCCTCAGTTTCCCCCTCTGCAAAACGAGACGCCAAATGCCACCCTCTCGACTACGTCTTTCGGTCCCAAGTTGGGGGTACTATGACTTCCTGGTGGGCGCGCTCCCTCCATGGCACCAGACAGCGTTAGGGGGCTGCCGGGAGCTGCAAAGAGAATACTAAAAAGCAAGGAACCCTCGCTGAAAGCCCAAGGCCTGGCGCCTGGCGGTCCTCGCCGGGGTGCTTGAGGGCCAGGACCTCCAAGGCTTGGTACTGCTTTGTCCCTGGGGGGCGGGCGGGGGGGGCTGATAAATGCGTGGGGGGTGAAGTGACCGACTTCTCTCATTGGACGAGAGCAGGCTGGGAGAGTCGGATGGAAACCGTGCGGGGCGAGAGGGCCAAAATGGAGGGAGAAGGACCCTGGGAGCTAAGCGGTATCCTGGATGAACCCTGGGATGGAAGCCAATGAGAGCCGGGTTGGAATCTTGCCTCACACTGCTATTAGCGAGGCAGGGAGCCCTGTGCTAATATTGTCTCGCTTGGGCCTCACAATATCCTTCTGAGGGTACATAACACTGTCGTCCTCGCTTTTACAGTGGAGGAAACGGAGACGTTGAGGGCCTCGATCAGGGCCTGGATTTGAACTCGGGTCTTCCTGATTCCAGGCCCCAGCTCGATGTGCTGCACCACCCAGGTGTATGCATTGACTAGCCACAGGACCCTTCGCCACTCATGCCACTTGTCTAAGCCTCAGTTTCTTCATCTACAAAATGGGGACGATAATCATCACAGGTAAACTTCATGGAGATGTGAGGAGGACTTGATCCAAGTGTTACCATCCTTGAGGTTGGAAGGAGAGGGAGCGAGCCTCCTGGCCCTTCCTGGACGCCAGAAAGTACTGCTGCCTCAGCACGACCACCGAATGGACGGTGGCTCGCCCGGCCGATTCTGCCACGTCCTTGGGGCTGCCACGGAGGGAGGCACGTCATCACGAGGCCGACAGGCCACAGCTCCGAGGACGAGGCCAAGAGCAGCCTCTGAAAATGGCCCATCCGAGTGGCGGCAAATGACGCTGACCGTTGGATCCCCAAACGGCTCCTTGGCCCGACGGCTCTCCGCGTCTGGAGCTAGAAGGGCCCCATGAGAACGGCCAGTCCAATGGCTTCGTCCGTATGGATGAAGAGACTGAGGGGCCGAGAGAGCCCCGAAACAAAGGCGCTTCCAGGCTGCGTGGCCCGAGCCAGAGCGCCAGGGCTCCTAGTGTCCGAGGGGGAAGGGGGTTCCGGGGGGCCTCCCCAGAGCACCCTCCAAAGAGCCCTCGCTGCAGCCCCCCAACACAGGATCTTCTGCGGGGTTCCTCTCACAGAAATGAGCCCGACGGGCCTGGAATGAGCAGGGAGATGGTGGGCAGAGGCCCCACAAGCCCACCCAGCTCGCACTGAGGGAGCCCAGGAACCCCGTCAGCATTTCTGGGGGCTGAGGCAGGCACGAGGCGCGTCTTCCCTCGACAAGGAAGAACTTTTGCCTATTTGGTGGACTTGAAGGAAGACAGCAAAGGGAAAGGCGTGAGGAGAGAAGGAAGACTTGTGCTGGGCCATCATGCCTGAGGAGCTGCCTCTGGAAATGACTGGCAAAACCCTCCTAGCCGCCTCCAACTGGCTGTGCTCTACTGTCTGGGGGCGTTTCTGCCTCTAAAATGTCCCAACTCTCTCGCGAGGCTCCGCGGTACCGCCCAGAGAGACCCCGGCGAAATGCAGTTATTCCATGTGCTCATTAACAGCGCTTTAAAACCTTTACGTTTCAATGTAGAAAACGGCCCCCATCACAGACCAATCGCTTTCAGGGGCTTCTTCGGAGATTTCAGAGGAGGAAAAAAACCATTTCACAGAAACCAAATTCTTCGCTCTTTTTCTCCTGCATCCTCTGGGGCTCTTCAGGCCCGCCTTGTGGCCGGCCCACCCGGAATAAGGGCTCACAACAAGAGACACCAAAGAGGGCCCCTCAGCCACCCTGGGGCCATCCAAGGTCAGCACCACTGAGGAAGCGGTCAGCTCCTTCCTAGGGATGCCTGAGGGCAGCCTACAATGGTCCCACCAAGGATGCCACCAAAGGCTATTGCTGGTGAGCTGGGCAGAGACAACATCACCCGGCCTCTATGAGAGCATTCGGAGGACGCGGCGGCCAGAGGGCCGACTAGACCATCCTGGGATCTTCCAGACGGGGACAGGAGGTGGCTGGAAGCTGGATGGCCTGCCTCGCCTCCCACAAGGTAGGGAAGGGCAGAGCCAGTTCTCTAGGTCCCCTCCACGTCTTCCTTTTGTCTTAATCTACTACTAAATAAGGACCATTTTCATCCTCACTAGCCTCTGGGCCTCTTCCTGCCCCCCACACACATGGGCTTAGAGGCTGAGGCGCTTTGGAGATGGGCTAGTCCAGCCGTCTTAGCCTGAGGTCCCCGAACCTGGATGGGGACAAAACGGCCTCTTTGTTCCCACAAAATCAGTCCTTGTAGTCATGGTGGACGCCTTTGGAGTACATGTTCTGCATTCAGACCATCTTTCCTGAACACGGATCTTTAGGTTTTTTTTTTTTTTTAGAGGGATCTGGGACATACACATGTGCCCAGGCACGCACACGCGTGTGCACACACACACACACACACACACACACACACACACTAAGGGCTTCTGATTCTAGACCAATACTTTTATTTCACCAAGAGGAAACTAGGATCCCCCAATAGTCAAGGAAGGCCAACTTCATAAGGGAAGTCAAAGCTCAGGCAGGGGTGGAACGCGCACGTGAGCACATGGGAAGTCAGGGGGCGCCTGGGCAAATGGGAAATGAACCTAAAGCCTCTCCTTTGCGCTTTCTGAATACAACAGGCTTAGCAGCCTCTCCCCACCCTTCAGCTGCAGCAACAAAAACATGGAGGAAGCCCGGAACGCTCGGTCTGTCTCCCTTCCCTCTCCCCTTCTGCCTTGCTCCGGGTCTCTTCGCTCAGGATCTCCGTCTCTCTGTGTCCTCCCTCCGATCCCCTGCCCTGTCTAACAGGAAGACAGCGAGGCCTGTTTCCAACTCTAAAATTTCAGCAATTATTAAGTGAAATCCAGATGACCCCTTTGTCCTTTTGGGAAGACGAATGGCCGCCTCGCCGCGCTCCGTTCTGTCGGGTTTGGGGCGGCCCAGTCGATAGCTTCACCTTGACATGAAAACTTTGTGATTTATCAGGCT
Organism: Monodelphis domestica; assembly: GCF_027887165.1. Lineage (NCBI taxonomy): Eukaryota > Metazoa > Chordata > Mammalia > Didelphimorphia > Didelphidae > Monodelphis > Monodelphis domestica. The sequence goes on along the minus strand of NC_077227.1, from coordinate 4,838,430 downwards.
GGCTGTCCGGCTGGTGTCACCGGAGCCCGCAGCGGGGCGGCCAATAGGACGCCGAGAGCCGACTTTGGTCCCAGCCACCGGGAAAAAGCCGGCCCGCCGCGATGATAGACAAATGTGTCTTGTTAGCAACAGCCAAAAAGCGCTTGACTTGTACTAATAACAAAAAGGCCGTGCTGGTCACCGCGGGTCTAAAGACGAAGCACCCTGTCACCAGCCTGCTTGGGAAATTAGCAAATAATGTCCCTTTTCCTTGATAAATGGGTGACAGTTCTCGCTCACCAATCATTTTTTAACATTTTGATGCATGTCTGTGATCCCGCCGGAGGAACAGAAAAGTTTACCGGCCCTCAATTTTCAGATGATGTATGGCGCACTCTAAATGTGCGATTTCGGTATGAGGTATAGTTCATTTTAAGCAATTCTAGTAAATGGGTGTCACTGATTAGGACAAATCGTCTACTTGGGCAACAGCACAAATGGGATGTCTCACTCCGAGGGCCTCCTCGGAGACGAGAAAGAACGGGGACGGCGGGGCCGCCCCCGCGAGCGCCCGATGGCCCCCGGAAAAGAGGCCGCCGGCGCTGCCCCTCCCCGAACGCAGTCAGGCTAATCAAGGGCACTAATTAATGGGCCTTTTTGGGCTTCGGACAGACGGGCAGCAGAGCCTCCAGGGGCTGCGGTCAGGCGATGGGCCGGGGCACAGGACAAGTCACGGGCCGGGGGGGGGGGGGGGCTGGGGGGGGGATCAGCACCATCACGTGTTCCCGGAGGCTCAAGGCCGCATAGGGCAACCGGCTTCTTTCACAGAGGCGGAAGCGGAGGCCCAGGAAGCTCCTTACTTTCCCGGGGCAGGCGGGCTGCGAGCAGGACCCCGAGTCCCTTTTATTTTGCCCAAATGGACGGCCTAACTCGAAGGCTTGAAGAGGTGGCGTCTACCGTGCGCTGAATGACTCCCGGAAGCATTGAAAAGGCTCCTCTCTGTGGAAGGCCCAAGCGTGGGCGGGGGGCGAAGGAGACAGAAAGGAGCCCCATGGCAGTGGGCGTGTCTGGCCGCCAACAACATGGCTCCCCTCTAATGGCGCAGGCTCCGGGCCCAGCGTCCGCCGCCCGCTGGGACGGGCCGAGGGTGGCCCCAGAAGGGGGTGGGAGGAGCCCGGGTTTAGCATAGTAAAAATAGTATGATGGTGGGGGGCGATGAAGAATCGTTTGTTTAGAGAGCTCTGACCTAGGAGACAGCTAGCTTGGCGTGGAGGGGAGCCATTGGCTCTGAGCAGGGTCCTGCCCCCTGATGGAAGCCTCTGATGGTGCACAAAAGGGACACGAGGCTCTTGAACACAGTGATGCGGAGAGGGGCTTAAATGGCGCAAACTCACTCCCGGAAGATGCGGACAATGCGGGGGGGGGTGCCCCCTGCCCCCCGCCACCCTGCCAGGGTCATTAATATGCACCCCCCCAACCATGTCCCTGCAGAAATACTCCATCACAAAGAATGCAAACTGGAGGTTCGCTGGGGGAGTCACGATGTCACGAGTCTGCAATTACATGCAAGTCTTGGTAGAAGAACCGTCATTATTGAATCTGCATCTAGAAATGGGGGCCACGTCTGGGGACGGCTCTGGGCCTTCAGCATTCAAACTTCCCCAGTGTCCTCTCTGGCCATGTTTACTACTGACTGCCAATAGCTCATTTAGTGACTGGGTTCAGAGCATGGTAAGTGGCACGGTGACTCCAAGTAATTGGTGATGATTTCTTTAATTGAGCAGAAGAAATCTCGAAAATGAGGGAGGGTCCACGAGACATTTGGTGAACGAGGTCAGCTTTCAAACTCCAAACGAGGGAGCTTCTGAGCGGCCGGGAGCCGGGCTTCCAGGCAAGCCACTCTCACCCGCTGCCTTGGACTTAGGTTTCCTAGGAAGGCTTGAGGCATGGCAGCCACTTCAGGGCCAGAGTAGCACCAAGGCCCCTTGGCAGGCTCGAAAACAGGTCTAGAAGTAGTTTGAGCCCCAACATGATTCCATTTAGAAGCGTCCAAATTCTAATTTGTCTTAATCAAATCACACTATCCTGCTTCTATTTTCTAATTAAATCTCTTTGATCATATTCAACAACCTGAGGTCTTTCCGCTAGGCCAGGGCTGAATCCAAAGAGGCTGCACTGGACCATGCTTGCACTCCCCAGGTAGGATGACCAGGGAATGTTTTCCTTTTTCCCCAACAAGCACAAGATGTATCTTAGACTCCACACTGAAGCCAGCACCAAAGCCACCGTTAACTAATTGCACTACATACACTTCTCAATGCAGCCCATACTGCATTAATTTAATTTTAGGGGCCTACCAGTTTATTTCACATTTTACCATCTAGGAGGCAACTTACTATTAACTGGCAATTACATACAGCATGATTGTTAATTCTGTTCCTCGGTGCAAGCTGCTTAAGAATGGTTCTCTCTCTCCCTCTCCTCCTCTCTCTCTCTGTCTCTCTCTCTATCTCTCTGTCTCTCTGTCTCTCTCTCTGTCTCTCTGTCTCTGTCTGTCTCTGTCTGTCTGTCTGTCTGTCTGTCTGTCTGTCTCTCTCTCTCTCTCTCATTTCTGACCTTCTCACAACAGGGGTGAGGTACACTGGGAATACCAAGGACTGGTGCAGAAGAGCCAGCCATGTCATTTGTGACTCATTCCTTTAATTCACCGCGCTAATCAACTGAGTGGCCGCCACTTCCCGAGGTAACGGCAGCTTCGGAGCAGTTGAAAGCAATGGGCAAAGAGGGATGGAGGCAAGGAGAGGCCTTCCTTTCCCCCAAAGGGCAGTGCTCCGGCCCAGGCTTTCTGCTCTCATCTAACTATTGGGGGAGGGGGGGGTCGGTTTCAGGGAAACCTGGAACTTTCCACATCCCTGTAAACAGACCGTTTATAGCCCGCGTTCTTAACTCTACCTGGCCTGGAGACGTTGTCCGCCACGGGGGCTTCATTCCCCTCCGGCTTTGGGCACCCCATGCTGGGGAGGTTAAACGTGAGAGGGCCGAGCCAGACTCCGACCTGGTGGGGCGCTGATGGGAAACAGCTGCCCCAGGGACTGGGCCCCTCCCCACGGGAGGCCACATCATTTCCATCTTGGGAAACGCGGTGGCGCTGGGCTCAGTTTTCAGCGGGGAGGGTAATTTCCCATGATTATCTCATTGTCCCCATCAATTTTGGAGCAATGCAAATCAGACAGAAGTTTCCAGGTCAGACAGGTTATGACCCTCCCTTCCTTTCCTCCCCTCCCCTCTCCTCTCTTCTCTCCTTGGGCAGAGCCTCCCAGGGGATCCCTTACACACGGGTTTGAGCCACTTGGCTTGGGGAGGGGGAGGGGAGAGCCATAAATTAGCCTTTCACTACCTCCCTGCTGAACTTGGGACGATTCTGCCAAATGGCAGCGTTTCCAAGGCCCGGGAACTCTTAGGGAGAGACCTTGCTGGAGAAAAGGACAGCACCCTTTACCCACATCACCTTTGCCTCGGGTGCGAGGCTACGCATTCACCATCTGAAGGCTAAAAGGCTGGTATCGCCCAGCACCTGGAGTCCGTTTGGGTTCGGGGATCCGAGTTCCAATCCTGATTCTGCCCCAGATGACCTGTGCGACCTCGGGTGAGTGGTTCACTTTGGTATGATGAGAGGGCAAGGCTAGATGGTCTCTCAGCGTTAGCCCTCTAGAGGAGCTGCGGTCTTACACGAGGACATCCGCATAGGTCCAGGCTAACACTCAGCAGAGATGACAATTCAGTGAGAAGTGAAGGAAAGCTTCACACAGAGGAGCAACGATCCTGGGGGATGCCTGGCTGTCCGTCTGTCAGTCAGCACGCATTGACGAAGTGCCTACTGTGCGCAAGGCTTCGGCTGCCAGAAAGCCAGAGGGAGAGGAGCGACGTGTCAGCGAAGAAAGGAGTCCGAGGTTAGGACCCCAGGCAAGTCACTTCCTCTCTCAGCGCCCCACTTTGCTGGTCTCTGAAGTGAGGAGACTGGCCAGCATCCTCTCCCGCGTCCCCTCCAGCCCCAGGAGGTCGCCGGCCAGTCCTTGGGCTGCCTTCCAAGGAGGCTCGCAGAGAACACGGACCAGGCAGCGCCCCGTTCAGCCTCCTTACAGAGAAGACTGGAGCTCGCCATCCGCCATTCTTTAGGGCAGGGCTGGAGCCCACTCTCTGCTTCTTCCTTACTGGCTTCTGGAGTGTCACAAAAACCCAAGGGAGACCTGGGAAGGCTGAGAGAGGGCAGCTCCAGGGGGCCTGCCGGGGGGGGGGGGGGGGGGGGTGTTGCCATTTGGGTCGGGGCTGCTGCCTGTCACCTGAGTGAAGCTGGCCAACCCTCCCCTTGGGCCCTCCTGAGATGTGTGCACACACACGCACACGCACACACACACACACACACTTGCATGCACACACACGGTACACACATGTACACATGCATGCTCGCACACGCACAATACATATGTGGACGCACACGCACATACACACATGTGCGCACACGTATGCACACATGTACACTCATGCGCATACATGCACAGTGCGCGTGCCTGCGCGCGTGCATGCACACATGCAGTACAACACACATGTACACTCGCGCACACATGTCCATGCATGCACAGTGCATGTGCCTGCACACACGCATACACACACGAGCGCACATGCACACACACATACATGCACTCACACACACACACACACCCATCCTCGAGCAGGAGTTTCCTCGTTTTGTTGTTTTTACTGCCAACAAGGCTGAGGCCACATTTTGGGTGGGTCGTTTAGAGCGCCCCCCCATGTACGGTGAAGGCATTCTCCTCCCCTCGGGCAAGCAGGGTCGCCCCCTGTTTGGGCCTGGCTGCACGCAGAGCAGCCTAGAACTGGGTCAAGAGACAGCACGAGCCACTTTTTGGCCCTCTTCGCCCAACCAAAAGGCTTGGCCAACAGCAGCAAAGCCGCCACCGGGACGCGCGGCCTCCTTCTCCCCAAAGCCCGAAGTCTACCGAGGACTCCTTTGACTCGATTCAGCAGCATTTGACGTCCAGGCTTCTTCCGAGCGGCGTTTGGGCAAAGCGAGTCCCCCTTCGTCGATTCTGAACCCTCTCTTTGTCCCGCGGGTGTCTAGGCTCGCCCAGCCCCTCCCAGCCCCGTCTGGGGTTTCTGGGCAAAGACACGGGCCGTTTGCCAGTTCCTTCTCCGGCGCCTTTTAGAGATGAGAAAATGAGGCAGAGGATGAAGGGAGTGACGTTGAGTCTGGATTTGAACACGGGCCCTCCTGGCTCTGGGTCCAGCCCCTTCCTATAGCACTGCCTCATTGCGATGACGTGCCTCAAGGTAGGGATGGGTTTCCCCCACCTTGGAAGGTCCCTTTTCAGGGAGGAGACAGAAAGCTTTGTTCTCTGGAGGCCGCGAAGGTCCTTCCAACTTTCAGGCTCTCCAATTCTTTGGTCTTCACCTCCGCTCTCAGACTCAGTTTCCCCCATCCTTATAGCGAGCTGGTGGACGAGAGGACTCCAAAGATCCCTTCCAGCTTTAAAGCCACAAGTCCCTTTCGTCTGAGAGAAGCGGCCATGCAGGCCAGGCAAAGAGGCAACCCAAGGCAGAAGGGAGGCCCCAGACTCCACTCTCCCCGTCTGTCTGGGAAGAGGGTCCTGCCTCTCACAAGCTGCCTGCAGGCCCCCCAGCTTCCCTGAGGGTTGGGGTGAGAAGCACCTGGGGGACGCAGACCAGGGCTCTGTGCCCCCACATCTAGGGGGATATTTCAGAGCCAGACCACAAATCTGATTCTTTTAGGGAGTGTAATGACAGTGCAATACCGTGGGGCTCCTCTGTGACTCCAAGGATTTTATTTGAGGCATTTCACAACGTGATTCTGAGAAGGCATCCCCCCACTTCGTAGACTGCCAAAGGGGTCCGAGACCCCCAAAAGGTAAAGAACCCCTGCCCTGGACCCCAGAGAATCAGAGCTGGGAGAGCCTTCAGAATGCAGGTCCGAGCGAGAGGGACCTCCCTGAGGACACGGAACGCCAGAGCGAGAGGGACTTTAGGATGGAGAATATCAGGGGCAGACGGGAACCTCAGGACCCAAAAGGTCCGAGCTAGAGGGACCTCCCTGAGGACACGGAACGCCAGAGCTAGAGGGATGTTGGGACTTAGAGTGAATGTTGGCTAGGAGAGACGCCTGAGAACATAGAATATCAGAGTGGACAGGAATCTCTAAACTTAAAGCTGGGACAGAACTTGGACCAGAGAATGCCAGGACCCAGAACTTCAGAGATGGAAGAAGGGCCTTTAGAGTAAGGAATGTAGAATGTCAGATCTGAGAGAAACCTTAGAATCCAGAATATCAGAGCTGAGAAGGACCTGGGAGCCTAGAACAAAAGTCAGGAGAGAAGAGAATTGAAAGGGTGGGATTTGAGAGGCCTTATTGGCACATTTATTGCTCAAGCTGAAGAGAATAAAGAACAGAGAATGTCAGAGACAGAGGAATCCTTAGAACAGAGTCTAACTCAACAGGCCTGGGAGGGACACAATATCAGAACCAGAGGGAGCTAAGAGAACAGATTATTGAAACTGCAAAGGGAAAGCCTTAGAACATGAAGCATAGAATGGCGGAGTTAGAAGGGTCCCTGGGATATCAAATGTCATTACTGGAAGACATGTGAAAACACAGACGGCAGGGCATTCGATGGAAAAGGCCTTAGAGCACAAACCACATAATGGCAGAACTTGGAGTAGCCTTGACACCCAGAAAGGACTGTCAGGTCTAGAAGGGCCCTTAGCATATAGAACACTGATGGGCAGAGCCAGGAAGGCCCCTGAAACCAACTCATCTTTGAGATCCTAAAATATACCATGTAGAGGCAGAAATGGGGAGGGACTTGAATTTTAATTCGAATCTATCAGGTGGGCTGGACTTAGAGTGGACAGCGTAGTGTGGCCGGATTGGAAAAGATGGAAGAAGTCAGAAGAAAGAACATCATCCCAGGAGGAGATCTCAGGCCATACAGAAGGGCAGCCCTGAGAACAGAGTACCGGTGGGAGAAGGGGCCGAGAACTCCAAAGTGAGCAGCAGAGTAAGAGAGGACCCCAGAACACAGAAATGCCAGAGGGAGGAGGGACCTCGGAGATCACCAGCCTAGAGTTAGTGGACTCCTAAAATGGTCTGGGAGATAGATTTAGGGGTCCTTGAACTTGGATGGAGAAGACAGTCCCATCTTTATTTTTGCTGTTCTGTGGCTAAAATTGAGCATTTCCTTCAATTATTTAAAAAAGTGCTCTAGGAGAAAACCAAATTAACAGTACCATAGATGAAAAGGGAAACCTCACCTCCAATGAAGAGGAAATTAAGGCAATCATTAAAGACTACTATGCCCAACTATATGACAATAAACATGCCAATCTAGGTGATCTGGACGAATATTTACAAAAATATAAATTGCCTAGATTAACAGAAGAAGAAATAGAATTCTTAAATAATCCCATATCAGAAAAAGAAATCAAACAGGCCATCAAACAACTCCCTAAGAAAAAATCCCCAGGACCTGATGGATTCACAAGTAAATTCTATCAAACATTCAAAGAACAACTAATCCCAATACTATACACACTATTTAACATAATAAGCAAAGAGGGAGTTCTACCAAAGTCCTTTTATGACACAAACATGGTATTGATTCCAAAGCCAGGCAGGCCAAAAACAGGGAAAGAAAACTATAGACCAATCTCCTTAATGAATACAGATGCAAAAATCTTAAATAGAATACTAGCAAAAAGACTCCAGCAAGTCATCATGAGGGTTATTCATTATGATTAGGTGGGATTTATACCAGGAATGCAAGAATGGCTCAATATTAGGAAACCATCCACATAATTGACCATATCAACAAGCAAACCAACAAAAATCACATGATTATCTCAATAGACGCAGAAAAAGCCTTTGATAAAATACAACATCCATTCCTACTGAAAACACTAGAAAGTATAGGAATAGAAGGGTCATTCCTAAAAATAATGAACAGTATTTATCTAAAACAATCAGCCAACATCATCTGCAATTGGAAGCCTTCCCAATAAGATCAGGAGTGAAACAAGGATGCCCATTATCACCTCTATTATTTAACATTGTACCAGAAACACTAGCAGTAGCAATTAGAGAAGAAAAAGAAATTGAAGGCATTAAAATTGGCAATGAGGAGACCAAACTATCACTCTTTGCGGGTGATATGACGGTCTATTTAAAGAATCCTAGAGAATCAACTAAAAAGCTAGTTGAAATAATCAACAACTTTAGCAAAGTTGCAGGATACAAAATAAACCCACATAAGTCATCAGCATTTCTATTTATCTCCAACACATCACAGCAGCAGGAATTAGAAAGAGAAATCCCATTCAAAATCACCCCAGACAATATAAAATACTTAGGAATCTATCTGCCGAGACAAATACAGGAACTATATATGAACACAACTACAAAACACTCTCCACACAATTAAAACAAGATCTAAATAATTGGAAAAACATTAACTGCTCATGGGTAGGATGAGCTAACATAATAAAAATGACCATCCTACCCAAACTTATTTACTTATTTAGTACCATACCCATTGAATTACTGAAAACCTTTTTTACTGAATTAGAAAAAAAAAAAACATAACAAAGTTCATTGGACAAAAAAAGATCAAGGATATGCAGGGAAATAATGGAAAAAAAAATGGGAAGGAAGGTGGTCTTGCAGTCCTAGATCTCAAACTATATTATAAAGCAGTAGTCATCAAAGCAATATGGTACTGGCTAAGAGACAGAAGAGGATCAGTGGAACAGACTGGGGGCAAGAGACCTCAGCAAGACAGTATATGACAAACCCAAAGATCCCAGCTTTGGGGACAAAAATCCACTATTTGTTAAAAACAGCTGGGAAGATTGGAAGACAGTGTGGGAGAGATTAGGTTTGGATCAACATCTCACACTCTACACCAAGATAAACTCAGAATGGGTGAATGACTTGAACATAAAGAAGGAAACTATACGCAAATTAGGTGAACACAGAATAGTATACATATCATATCTTTGGGAAAAGAAAGACTTTAAAACCAAGCAAGAGCTAGAAAAAAATCACAAAATGTAAAATCAATAATTTTGATAACTTCAAATTAAAAAGGTTTTGTGTAAACAAAACCAATGCATCCAAAATTAGAAGGGAAGCAACAAATTGGGAAACAATCTTTATAACAAAAACCTCTGACAAAGGTCTAATTACTCAAATTTATGAAGAACTAAACCAATTGTTCAAAAAATCAAGCCATTCTCCAATTGATAAATGTGCAAGGGACATGAAAAGGAAATTTTCAGATAAAGAAATCAAAACTATCAATAAACATAAAAATGTGCTAAATCTCTTATAATCAGAGAAATGCACATCAAAACAACTCTGAGGTACCCCCTCACACCTAGCAGATTGGCTAACATGATGGAAAGCAATGAATGCTGGAGGAGATGTGGCAAAGTTGGGACATTAATACATTGCTGGTGGAGTTGGGAATCAATCCAACCATCCTGGAAGGCAATTTGGAACTATGCCCAAAGGGCACAAAAAGACTGTCTGCCCTTTGATCCAGCCATAGCACTGCTGAGTTTGTACCCCAAAGAGATAATAAGGAAAAATACATGTACAAGAATATTCACAGCTATGCTCTTTGTGGTGGCAAAAAATTGGAAAATGAGGGGATGCCTTTCAATTGGGGAATGGCTGAACACATTGTGGTATCTGATGGTGATGGGATACTATTGTGCTCAAAGGAGTGATGAACTGGAGGGATTCCATGCTAACTGGAACGACCTCCAAGAACTGATGCAGAGTGAAATGAGCAGAACCAGAAGAACATTGTACACAGAGACTGATACATTGTAGCACAATCAAATGTAACTGACTTCTTTACTAGCAGTAATGCAATGACCCAGGACAATCCAGAGGAACTTATGAGAAAGAATGTATCCACATTCAAAGAAAGAACTGTGGGAGTAGAAACACAGTAGAAAAACAACTGCTTGATTAAGTGGGTCAAAGGGGATATGATTGGGGAGGTAGACTCTAAATGAACATCCTAGTGCAAATACCAACGACATGGAAATGGGTTCTAATCAAGAACACGTGTAAAACCCAGTGGAATTGAGCATCAATGGCAACTGGAAGCGGGGGAGGGGAGGGAGGAGTAGAAAATGATTTTTGTAACCAAGGAATAATGTTTAAAATTGACCAAATTTTTTTTTAAAAGTGGTCTAGGAAGGGGTTGGGGCCTCTTACACTGGCAAAGGCGGCCCCCTGTACAGAAGTCCTGGTCTGATCCAACTTCCATGTTTTATAGATAAGGAAATGGAGACTCGGAAATGACTGGCCCAAGGTCACGAAGGCAGTCCAGAGGTAGCCGAGACTGGGCTGGGAGCCAGTTTTCTTTCCTCCCAGGCCAAAACTGTTGCCCCCAGACCCCAGGACCTCAGTCTAGAAACCAAAGCTCTGGCTGCTTCTCTGAACAAAGACAAACACTAAGACCTTTCTTCTTCATTGCCCACAGGCACACATCGCGCAAGCTCCCCTTTCCAAAAACGACTCAAACCCTGCAGTGTGACCACATCCTTTAGTGAATGGACCGAAGAAGAAGAGGAGGCGGCAGAGGCCACTTACCAGTGTAGACGAAGCGGCCGGGAGCACCTTTACAGAACTGTTTGGACTTGTAGGACAGGGTGACCTCCACCACCCCAGGAATGTGCCGCGGAGGGGTCTGCACTCGGATGGCGTGGGGCGTTATCAGCTGCGAGAATCATACAGGAAACACACCATCAGTCCCGCTGACACCCAGAGAACTGACGCTTCCCAGTTGGATATAATTACCCAAATGACCCCAAATTGGACCATCATCTTGTAATTCTCCCTCCTGGCTGTTACTGGGCAGCTCCGGCTTGCCCAGGTTTTTTAAGAAAAATATCTGCAAATGCTCCCGGGTTTTAGTTTACAGGAAAGGCCACAGGGCAGCGGCCGGGGAAAATTGCCTCCATATGGCAGGGTGAGCCTGCTCCTGCTCCCGGTAATTTCCACACTAATTGTTCAATTGTCTGAGGGCCCTCCCCCTCCCAGGCCTTCCACCAGAGGGCCCAGGCTGGCCTTTGGGGTCTTTCCCAGGCCGGCCCAGCTCTGAGCGGCCCCATGGGGACCCCAGGATGGATGGTGCCTTGCCAGAGAGCCCCAGGGTGCCCGTGTCCACAGACCCAAAGCCCAGTTCTGGAGCTCACCTCGCTCCACACCAACATGGTTCCGAAGACGACTTGAAGGCCGTCAAAGAAGTTGTCCCCGATGATAATAACGGTGGCCCCGCCGGTGGTCCAGCCTTCGCTAGGGCTGATGGCCTTTATGCACGGAGTAGCTGCTTGTACAAGACAGAAAAGCAAGACCTTAGTTCCCCTTCGCAGCCCCCATGTGGCGTCTCTCCACCAAGGACAAGGCATGCAAAGCACAGTAGGAAGAGGAGGTGCGAGGCTCCCGGGAGGCAGACAAAGGCAGGGCTGAGGAGCAGCAAGACACCCAAGCAAACCCTTGGGGAAAGCAGAGGGCGAGCTGCGGGGGGTGTGAGCGGGTGGGCAGGGCGGGGAATGGCTGGACTCAGGGGACTGTGACAAATGGTGAAGCGCCACGGCAGGAGGACGAGGGAGGAGCAAATGCTCAGCACGCTAACTGGGCTGGGCTTCATCTTCGGACTTGGCCTTTCCGTCTGCCAGTCCATAATGGCTACTTTTCACTTTTCGTCAGGAGAAAACCCAAAGCCCCATGTTAGTACTTTTGTCAAAGGCACACATTTAACATGGCCTCTTGTTTGTCGACATGAATCCCTGCGCCGACGCCGCCTTGACCTGCCTGTCTCCAGAGTCCTCACATTTGCATGAGTTATTACAGCGGGCTGCTAGAAGAGAGGGGGGCAGCCAGGGCAGGCCCAGCCTCCTCCTCCTCCTCCACCCGGGCAGCGGGCACCAGGAGTCAGCGGTGCCCCAGCCGGGCATCCTCAGAGAGGGACAGCTTTGCTCTGGGCTCAGATGGGCCCTTCTTGGACACAGTTTGGCCAGCTTTGATGGTCTTTTGGAGGCGGGCTTCCATGCCAAGGGGCAGAGCCTACCCATTACCAGGAAGTTCCTCTGGGCGAGTCCTTACCTGCAGGCCTGGGTTACCAATTGTCCTCGAGACAACCCAAAAGCCGCTCAACTTTTGTGTTAAAACAGAACCTTCAATACTGAGAGAAGGATGGGGCTCCTAGGCACAACGGGGGGAGGGAGATCATGGGGCCAGGACACCGGTGGGTCACTCGTCCATCCCAGAATTCCAAGGCCCAAATGACCTCTGACAAATCAGATGGAGTCTGCGTGACCTCACAGTGAAACAGGGGTGCATTCCTCTGGCCCGCAGGCCTGGGGAAGCCCCAAGTCTGGGCAGGGACCTGCTCCCAGGGGGCACTGGGACAAGGAGGGAAGGGAGGAGCCCAGCCCAGCCTCTGCCTCTGTGGGGCAGCATCGCCCACCCTGGGCTCTGCTCCATCTCTCCTGACTACCTTCTTCCCTGGTCAATGGTGGCCCACAAGAACTCTTGGAGCTGGAGGAGGAAAATACGGCTGGGTGAGCTGTGCCAGTGCCGTGCCCCCTGCCCCCCACGGCCCCCAGGACGGGTGTGGAGGGAGATGGCGGCCCCTCCTTTGGCCTCGGGGTGAGTCGAGGGCCCACCGCGAGTCCGGAGTCGGCCTGTGGGCAGGCCGGGCCTGGCCGGGCCCAGGAGGGAGGCGGCCGGGCTGGCTGGTCCCCACTCGCTCCTGTTGTTTAGCCCCCTCAGACAAGCCACCTCTCATTGTTTGCACGAATGTTGGACCAGCCGAGGTTATATTTGCTCATTCCCGGCGCATCTCCCCGCGCACCAGAGGCCCAGAGCACACACTGAGAACCTGCCCTTAACTAGCGCTGTTGACTTCATGCTAATAAGTTCATACAAATTTTCATTTCTGAGGCTTCCGAATGACATTTGCTTTTCTTAATTGCATGGAGAGCATTTGAAAAGGATCAGCTCTCTAAAGACTGACAAGCCTCCTCCGAGGGAGTGACCTTCATCAGCACAGCCAATTATGGCAAATAATGCACCAAAAAAATTACAGTAAACAAATTTACTTTGGAGGTGAGAAAAGGAAAGACGCGGCTGCGGGACACGCACCAGAGGCTGCTGGCTGGCTGGCAGCTGCGCCCGGCCGGCCCGTGGAAATCACCGGCAGCCTCTCGGACTGAGCGGAGAGGGCAGCCGGGCACCAGGGGGCCGACAGGGCCGGCCGGACAGCCTGCCAGGGGCCGGGGATGGGCCTGGTGCTGGGGCTGCCCTGCCTCTGCCCCTGCCCAACCTCTGCCTCTGCCCTGCCTCTGCCCCTGCCCAGCCTCTGCCTCTGCCCAGCCTCTGCCTCTGCCCAGCCTCTGCCTTTGCCCTGCCTCTGCCCTTCCTCTGCCCAGCCTCTGCCCCTGCCCAACCTCTGCCTCTGCCCTGCCTCTGCCTCTGCCCTGCCTCTGCCCTTCCTCTGTCCAGCCTCTGCCTCTGCTCTGCCTCTGCCTCTGCCCAGCCTCTGCCTCTGCCCTGCCTCTGCCCTTCCTCTGCCCCTCCCCTGCCTCTGCCTCTGCCCTGCCTCTGCCCTTCCTCTGTCCAGCCTCTGCCTCTGCCCTGCCTCTGCCTCTGCCCAGCCTCTGCCCCTGCCCTGCCTCTGCCCAGCCTCTGCCCTTCCTCTGCCCCTGCCCTGCCTCTGCCTTGCCTCTGCCCAGCCTCTGCCCCTGCCCTGCCTCTGCCCTGCCTCTGCCCAGCCTCTGCCCCTGCCCTGCCTCTGCCCTGCCTCTGCCCAGCCTCTGCCCCTGCCCTGCCTCTGCCCTGCCTCTGCCCAGCCTCTGCCCTGTCTCTCGCTGCCTTGTCCAGGCCCAGCCATCTTCCTTCTGCCTCCATTTGCATACATTTCAATGCACAGATCGAGGGGGAACATGTGTTCAATGGGAACCGTGGCGAAATGAATTACCCAGCCGGCGTTGGGGAGCTAATGGTGTACGTGCCCGCCGCGCTCAAGCAGATGAGAGATGTGGGCACAGCCTGTGAGGAAGATGGTAGCAGAGCCAGGGAGGAGCCCTGGGGAGGGCACGGGGGCACCTCCCCACCCTCACACACACACACACACACCCTCACACACACACCCTTCCTTGCACACACACACACACACACACACACACACCCTCTTACACACACCCTTGTGCACATGCTCACACGTTATGGGGGCTCTCCCTGGCACCATCGGGCAGCATCGCCTTTTTCTAAGGCTTTTGCCCTCAGGAGGCGCTCGTGAGCTGGCCACCAGCCTGGCACGGGCTGCCCGCTCTGGGGGAATCCTACGTCCATCCTCCAGGGAAGTCCCTGTTTGTTTGGTTAACCGAGAGTGGCCGCCGCCAGCAGCGCTTGGGCCGAAGGGCTCTCCCGCCGCCCTGCCGGCCCCCGGCGTGGGCCGCCCTTCTCTGGGCTCCCCAGATTGAGGCCCTCCAGCGGGCCTCGCCGGCCTCCCGAAGCCTCCTTTGTTCTGGGCTAAAATGTCTCCTAATTGTACTTAGGATGTCCAGATGGCTGCTGGCTCCTCCAGCTGATGGGATTATACCTTTTACCTCTCCCAGGGCCATCTGTTCCCTTTAACTCGCTCAAGCCCCGCAGCCTGCATTCAGTTGTCGTTATTGCATCAAGCCTAACAGCATTACAGCCACTTGGCATGTAAATCAGTCTTGGGCCGGCCTGGGGCTGGGCCGGCCTGCTGAAGGTTTGCCGGAGCCCGTCCTTCCTGGGGGGCCGGGGGGGGGCACC
>NC_077227.1:4816040-4821040 GCF_027887165.1 Monodelphis domestica | reverse complement strand
GAGCCCCGGTCTGGGGCGGGAGGCCCTGGCGGACCCCAGGCTTCTGGAGCCCAAATCATGAGAGCCGAACTCAAGTCAGAGAAAGGAAAAGAGCGAGAAAAGCTGGAAGCAAAAGAAAGCCTCGAAACAGGGAAGAGACGAGGGAGAACCAAAGAGGTCAAAGCAAGGCGAGGGACGGGCAGGCTGAGCACAAACATGAGGCACGAAGGGCGGGAAGGCGTGGGGGACGGACACGGGGGGGACGGACACGGGGGGACGGACACGGGGGGATGGACACGGGGGGAAGGACACGGGGGGGACGGACACGGGGGGACGGACACGGGGGGATGGACACAGGGGGAAGGACACGGGGGGGAACGGACACGGGGGGGACGGACACGGGGGGATGGACACAGGGGGACGGACATGGGGGGACGGACATGGGGGGACGGACACGGGGGGATGGACACAGGGGGACGGACATGGGGGGACGGACATGGGGGGACGGACACGGGGGGACGGACATGGGGGGACGGACACGGGAGGCCATGGGGGGATGGACACGGGGGGACAGACATGGGGGGACGGACACGGGGGGACGGATACGGGGGGGACGGATACGGGGGGGATGGACACGGGGGGACAGACACGAGAGGCCGTGGGGGGACGGACACGAGGGACGGACACGGGGGGGATGGACACGGGGGGGATGGACACGGGGGGATGGACACGGGGGGGACGGACACGGGGGGACGGACACGGGGGACAGACACGGGGGGGGACGGACACGGGGGGACGGACACGGGGGGGATGGACACGGGGGGGACGGACACGAGGGGACGGACACGGGGGACAGACACGGGGGGGGATGGACATGGGGGGACGGACACGGGGGGGATGGACACGGGGGAGATGGACACGGGGGATGGACATGGGAGGCCGTGGGGGAGGGGGGGAGCCATGGCGGAGGGGAAGCCCGGAGCAGAGCTGGGGGCAGCGTGGCTCAACAGAAAGGATGGAGCGAAAAAGCAAGGCAAATCAAAGAGACGTGTAACGTGTGCCTACCATTTTCCAGATAAGAAGGGGCCGTACCTTCTGACGGGTCAAGGCGGCGGGCCCGCCTTCCGTGCTTGGAGTTGTTGTGCACAAACATGTTGTCAGACACAGCCAGCACGTGGCCGTCCACGTTGACTGTGGTGGACACGACAACCTGCCGGGAGAGAGAGGCTCGTGAGAGGCCCCGGGCAGCCCCGTCTCCCCCCCGCGGGAGGGAAAAGGGGGTCCCTGGGTGTCGCGGACGCCCCCCGCCAGGGGCTGGTTCGGGGCTCCCGGCGGGCCTTTGGCTCCGATGGTTCCTCTTCAAACTGGCTGCGGCGAGGGGGGCTCCCGGGAGGCGCAAGCGAGTCCTGGGAAGGCTGCGGCCCGGCCGGCCGGGGACGGGGGAGTTCGTGCCGCTGGACTCGGTGCCCCCCCAGCCCCCCGACACCCCCATTTCCCACTTCTGAGCCGGAGGGTCCGCGGGCCGGGATCCGCCGCTGCTCTGGAGTGCAGCTGGCCGGAGTGGGGAGCCCGAGTGGGCGGCGGGGAGGGAGGAGGCTCCGAGGCTCCTCCGGCCCTGCTCTGGCTCCCCCCCGCCCTCGGGGCACGGAAGGGCCCAAAAGGCCCACCAGAATTGGGCAGGTGAACCAGGCCGCGGGGGGGTCTGCTTGGAGGTCAGGGAATGGGCGCCCCCACAGGGCTCCGGACGCCCGGCTGGGCAGAGGCTCCGCTTCGGGCCGGCCCCCCGCAATATCCTGCACCCTCTGCACGCCGGCCTGGCCACGGACGCCCCTCTTCGCGCCTTCTGCAGCGTTCGGCCCCCCGTCTACAGGCCGTACCCCAAGGAGTGGCCGTGAGCGTCCCAGGAGCCGTCCGGGCTCAGGCCTGGAGGGGGCGTCGGGCCGGGGCCTCCCTTTCACAGAGGAGCGACTTGCGGCTGGTCGATCCTTTAGTCATCACCTCGATGGCGAGGTTGGGGCAGAGATGCCGACGACGAGCCATTTCCTGCTCCAGCTCATTTTACAGCTGAGGAAACCGAGGCAAGCAGATTTTAGTCTTGCCCAGGGTCACAAGACCAAGACGTGTCTGAGGCGGAATCTGAACCCAAGTCTTCCTGACTCCAGAACCTGATCCGGCCACTAGTCCGAAGTCACAAGGCAGTCCGTGGACAAGCCGATCTCCTCCCTGGAGCGGGGGGCGGGCCCTGTCTTCTCTCTGCCCCCATTTCCCAGATGAGGAAACCGAAGCCAATAGAGGCCAGCGACGTGCCCCGCGTCACCCAAGCAAGCGTCTGAGGGAGAATTCTCACTTTTCAGCCCCATCTCTCTCTCCTCCTTTGAACCCGGATCCCCAGACTTGAAGGCCAACCGCCTTCCTGTGGCTGGACGCTGCTTGTAGGTGTCACTCGAGGCTCCTCCCCAGCCTCATCGCGTCCACCTTCCATCTGCTCCCAGGCAGGGGGTTGGCTCAGCCCTTCCGGCCTCCTGAACGGAGGGGAGGCGAAGGGGAGGCGGTAAGAATGCTTTGAGAGCAGGGAAAAGGCCGCAGGTCAGCCGGGCGGGGCTCCCTGGTGCGCCTTCCAAAGGTGCGGAGACCATCGCAGCGCCCATCGCCCGTGGCTGAGGCTTCGTCCGGCCATCGGGAGGGGGGGGGGGCACATTCCGGGTCTGTCCTTCTGCTCAGACGGGGGGTGGGGTGGGGGGGTGGGGGCTCGTTCCGGGTCTGACCTTCTGCTGGGGGGGGGGCTCGTTCCAGGTCTGACCTTCTGCTGGGGGGGGGGCTCGTTCCGGGTCTGACCTTCTGACCTTCTGCTGGGGGGGGGCTCGTTCCGGGTCTGACCTTCTGACCTTCTGCTGGGGGGGGGCTCGTTCCGGGTCTGACCTTCTGCTCAGGGGGGGCGGGGGGGGGGGCTCGTTCCGGGTCTGACCTTCTGCTCGGTTCCGATGGATCGATATTGCCCAAGTGGGGGAGACGGAGCCCGGCTAGATGGCGACTGGGGCCCCCGAGGGCAGGGAGACGCGTTCCCAGAAGGCTTGACCCGGGAGAAGCCGAACAACGGGCGGGTGGTTCTGAGTCGCCACCCCGGGGGGCTCGGAGCTGTTGAGGCCCAGGCAGGGCCGCAGACGTCCGCGGGGTCGTCCTTCGGTGACCGGCCTTCCTGCAGGGAGCCCGGGAGGCCGAGCCCAGGCCGGAGGACAGCCGGCCGGCGATGCGGCCTCCCTCCAAGCGAGGTCTGGCTGAGGGGGACCCGCCAGCCGCCATCGGGCGTGAGCCGGAGGAGACAGCCTGGGCGCGAGGCGTCCTCTGAAGGGGGGCCGAGGCGCCCGGCACGCAGTAGGCGCTCGGTCGGGAGGTGGGAGCAGCGTCTTGGCTTTCTGCTGAGGCTGAAGAAGAGCCTCCCCTAAGGGAGAGCCGAGACCCGGCAAGGTCACAGGCCGGCCAGCACACAGTGGGGCTGCATAAATGCTCCGAGACCCAAAGCAAATTCTGGCCCGCCAAACACCGGTGATGTTTTAGGCGATGAAACGCTCAAGTGGAATCGGCTGGTTCCGTTTGGGGCTTCTACTAGAAGCACATTTTATTTTCCTTTCAAAAAGCGATTCCCAATGATTTTCCATCTGCCTGGGCGGGAACGCCTGCGTCAAGCCCAGGGGAGCCTGCGCAGGGACGCCGTCCTTGAGCTCCTGCTCAGCACGCTCCGGATGGCTCGGGCCAAGGCAGAGGGCAGGCGGGCAGCCAGGGCCGGCCGGCAGAGCTGTCGGCCTCTGCGTGGCCGGAGGGAGCAGGGAAAGGGGCCAAAGGACTTTGTTCCTTAAATGCCCGACTCAGAGCACCCCCGTGACTTGGGGCTCTAATCAGTCCCGGCCTGGCCTGCGGCAGGCCGGCAGCCTCATCCCAAGCCCGCCTTGACCGGCCTCTAGGGACAAGTTCTTTGACTGCGGATGGGACGAGTAGCGTCAGGCTCCCACCTCCCACCTGAGGGCGGGAGGAACCCAGCCTGAAAGCTGGCGGGGAAGGGTAGGGGCCGCCCCCTCCTTTTACCCGGAGGGAACCGTGGCCCGGGCATTGGCCAGGCTCAGACCCTCCCAAGCCAGCACATTCTACGAGGCGTCCCTTCGCTTCCCTCCAAGGTCTGTTTTCCCAACAAACTTCCAGAGCTGGCCAACCAACATGGCGTGGAAGCGTCTGCTAGGCCCAATCGGGCGCTTTCAGAGGTGTACCTGGAATCTCCGCATGTCTCGGGGGTTGCCTGCATTCTTCAAACAGTTCTGATTGCACTTGAGGAAAAACTTGAGAAAGAATCTACAAAGACACAAAAAGGGAGTCGGTTAGGTGCGTCCATCCAGAGATGCAACTGTAAACATTTTACAAGGGCAGACATATGGGGGGGCAACGGGGGAGCCGTGGGAGCCCTCTCCGGGGACCTCATCCACGTGAGCTCGGGCGAGTCCCGGAGTTGGGGTGCACGCAGGTTCGCTTGTGGGGAGCCTGGGCCCCTGGACAGGCCGGCCCTTCCAAGCTCTGAGCGGCTACAGGGAGGGGGGATGTCCTGGCTGCCTATTACATGGGGCAGCTTGGGCCTGGCGGGGAAAGGAGGGCCCTCACCACAGCTGGCCATTAACTGCCAGGAAATGCCCGACCCACAGGTCATTATTCCTTAAGCAAACACTTTTCATATGGATTTTGGGAGAGTTTGGCTTTATAGTCGCAATATGGACGGCTCTCTAGGAAGCACGTGAGGACTTTTGTGGAAAGGGGGAGCCAGTGATTTCTGTGGAATGTACGTGGAGGCTGTAAAAGGGGGACTGAGAAATTCTGGGGGTGGCAGGAAATGGTCCCGGCTCTTTCAGTCTGGGGAGAATTCTCCTGTGAGCTGGAGCCACCATAAGGTGTAGGAGGGACCCCAAACTTTGGCCAAGCCTCGCAGCCGTGTCTTGGACGTCTTAGGACATCAAGCTGGCGAGGGGGTGTGGAACCAGGCC
>NC_077227.1:4806040-4811040 GCF_027887165.1 Monodelphis domestica | reverse complement strand
GAGTAAATATTTCCGCGCGGGCCGCTCTTGTCAGGATTCCAGTTAGTGTTTTCAGTAACTCCGCCTGATGTTCCGTGATGGTTTTGATAAGGTTATCTGTGTGGAAGGAGGAATCGAGCTCTGTCTGGCCGCTCCGTTTCAAGTGTCTGCTTGCCTTTTTCCCCCTCTCCCTATTTCTCTATTTCTAATGGGCACGGCAGCATTGACATTATTTCCCCTGCAGATCACTCGCCCTGTCAATCAGTCTGTATTTTGTCTTTCGCTGCGGGCTCATTAAAACAGCTTTCTCACTCCCTCTGGACACTGCTCTATTTGCCAGCTCTGATCACGGAGCTTCTTATTCAAGGAAAATGCCAGCATCACTTGGCTCACATCAAGTGCGGCCCCACTGACTTGTTGCCAGCTCCGGGGGAGACTTTTACAGGTTGTGCCGAGATTAAGTGCCTCTCTTTAGACCGACTCGGGGTTAGGCCGCCTGCTTTTTGGGAGGGACCCCGCTGGGCCATCGTCCTCAGATTGCTCCGAGAGCGCCCACGTCAGCCCCTCCGAGGGGCAAAAATAAGGTGCCCCCCCCCTCCCCCCCCCCCCCCCCCCCCCCCCCGGGCTGGCTTGTTTAATTAAGGACCATCATCTTTGGAGGTTAAATTATTAATAAAAACCCCCATCTTAAATCAAGCCCATGCATGCACGCAGGACACTCCGTAGGACTGGCTTCTGCCAAGCTCTCTAGCCTTTTAGATCCTGATTAAAAACTTATTAAAACATTATAAATGATTAATGCGAGCACAACGCTCAGTGGCAATTATTAGTTCTAATGCAGGTAATGCAGCTTAATGAGGGGGGCACATGTGTGCAAAGCCTTAACTTCATTACTCCTGCGTGTCAACAAATACAAGAGAAATGTATGTCTGGACCATCCATTACTGGGAGCAGAGCCTCCCTTTGTTGGCGAGCCCAGAGCCATAAATTAAGGCCCTCGGCCGGGTCCATAAAGGACCAAGGTGTTAACGTTGCGGTAAACCTTTCCTGGGTCCACATACGATTATACCTTTATTTGCTTTCCAGCGCCATAAATTACTTGGGGAAAACCCCAGTTATCCGTGCAGGGCCATGTGGGTGGGTGGCTTCTGCTGCAGCCGCTTTTCCATTTTTTCCCCTTCTGCAAGGACAAATAATGCTGCGTCTCGATTCTGTTTTTCTTTCTTGTGAGGGTTCACAGAGGAACGATGGAGGGGCCACCGCGGGCCCCGTGCCCTCATGGGGGGACGCTCTGTCTCCCCAACCAGGGAAGC
Organism: Monodelphis domestica; assembly: GCF_027887165.1. Classification (NCBI taxonomy): domain Eukaryota; kingdom Metazoa; phylum Chordata; class Mammalia; order Didelphimorphia; family Didelphidae; genus Monodelphis; species Monodelphis domestica. Next base: position 4,809,748 of record NC_077227.1, on the reverse strand, counting down.
CATTGCCCAAAGGCTCTTCTTTGGGTCCATCCATTGGTCTCATTCTGGGCTTGTTTGTTTTGTTTTTGGGCCCCTTTCAGCAGGCTCCCTGAGACCCAGGGGCAGAACCACAAGGAAACGCCCCTCGGGCCTCCAAAGTGGTGGTCAGGGGGCGGCTGATCCCATGGCAGGGGCCGAAGAGAGGGGCGTGCCCAGGGTCGTGTCTCCCCCCGGACCAAGGAGCCTGGGCGAGGAGGGAGGCCCCTCCGGCCCGCACGGGGCTTTCTGGGACCAGGAGCCGATCCGGGCTGATGTCGCCGATGTGTGCGAAGACCATTTGCATCATTTTAGCTCTAATGTATAATATATGGCTCTAAAGTGAGCACAAGTAGTGCCTTGTTCCCCGGCATAAAAAAAGTCAGGCAATAAAGACGCATTAGCCCTGTGAAGCGCAGAGGCTGTAATGCGGCCGGCGCTACTCAGAGGTAAGAGGTAACCTTTCTGCCGCCGAAGACAATGGGAGAGTAAAGAAAATGTCAACTCGAGGGAAGCTGGATTTAGAGATGAGGCAGCCCGGGATGACGCGGCTGCCATATTTTTGTGAAGCTCTAATGCTGTTGGCAGCAGAGATCCTTGTCTCTGATTCATCTCGGGCCGTATGGCGGAGCTTTGTCAGTCTGTGCGAGGTATAAATAATTCAGGGTGAGAGATGGCAATTACAGGGCCCTGCACAACCAAAATGAATATTTTATGAGGGCTAAAACTGCTCTGGAATGAATCATACACATGGCCTCACACACACATGGCGAGTGGGCTTGTACACGCCAGCCCGACAGCGCCCGGCCCGATCTGCTTCCACACTGTTGACTCGAGCCCTGGCGGAGGGCAGTCAGCAAACAGGGACCGGCCCGCCGCGGGCCACGCACGCACCCTTGTGCACACCCACGTGCGCCCCACAGGGGCCGGAGGGACACTCTCGACTGAAAGAGCAACACACGCCGGGCGCCGGCGCCTTGGGGACGAGGAGCCCAGAAGGGCCCCCCATTATTCTCGGGGGGTTACCTAGGAGGAGCGGGACCCCGGAACTGGCCACGGGGGTCCGTATTTTGGACAAAGAGAAGGAAGGATCTGCTCGGACACGTGAAGTCAAAGATGACCAGAAGAGGGGAGCAGGGAGGACTTTGGGGGGCAGAGCCACCCTTGGCCTCCCTGGGAAAGGGGAGCCCGGCTCTCCCTCCTCTTCTGAGTCTGTGGCCGCTTCCCGGGCCAGATTCCCAGGCGGCGGCGATGGTAAGACTAGCCGGGGGAGGCATCCCACCAAAGGGCCCGCACAGGGGCTCTCCTCCCTTTGAGAGCAGAAAAGCCTCCGGGGGTGGGCCGGGGCCCAGAGAGGCTCTCGAGGCCTCAAAAGGAGGTTTCATCCCAGGTTCCTCCTCCGGGGCTCCTGGCGGATGGCGGCCGAGACAAGCAGCCACATTGTTCGGAGCCGGGCCAGGTACGCCGGCATTGTTGAATGGCCATTGTGTCTGGCCGGCTACTGATACCTCTGGATGCGTGGGAGAGGGAAGCAGGTCAGGCGCATGACATCACCGAGGACAAGCGGCCCTCTGTGCCCAGCGGCCCGGAGAGGAGGCGCGGCGCTGGGAACGGCCAGGAGGAGGGCCGCTCCGGCGCGTTGTTGGGGAAACACGGCTATTAGGCATATTAATAATTTGATAAATAGGGATTTGCCCTTAATTATTCATGAAGAACATTTGGCAACAGTAAAATTATATTCGCAGAACAGGTTTATAAACCAGCTAATTATGAATTAAGTATGCAAGAGAAAATTGCTAACCTTGAAAGGAAAATATTTTATGTTTCTGCCATGACAGAAAGGTAGAGAATTACCCCCGCCCAGGCGCCATACCACGGGCGGGTGGGACAGAGGTCCACAGGCCGCCGGCGGACGGGGCCAGGGAGGAAAAGGCGCCAGGAGGGCCCCGTGCCGCGAGGGCGCACGGGCCGGACACACGCCCCGACCGGGCCGAGGAGAAGGCCGGCCGGCCGGCCCCACGCCAGGCCCCTGCTCTTCCCCGGACATAGCAGCCTGGTTCTGGGCCCACTAAGCTGGGGATGGGCAGACCCAGGCCCTGGGTGTCCCCCTCCTACGGGCAGCGGGCTCCGGGTTGGATCCCCGAGGGGGTGGCCCACGGCTGCCTGGCCTGGCCCTGGCCCTGCCCTGGCCTGGCCCTGGCCAGTCTGGCCTACTCCCACCAGGCTGTGAAGAAGCCATGACAGGAGGCCGGCCTGGCCCAGGCAGGCAGCCGAGCCTTGCTGGATCTCCCCACTAGAGGGCTTCGGATTCACACATTAAATGGGAGAATGGAAATGGCCTTTCTGCAGCTCCCTGTGGATTGGGGGGCTCCGGCCAGAGGCCTTGCCCAGAGGCCCCCACCTTCCCCCCATGGCCTAGCCTGATGGGCCGGCCAATGCTGCTCCCCCTCTCAGCTCACTGGCCTGGAGAAGGGGCCCTTTGGGTGTTGGGGTGCGAGGACTACAGATGATGCACGGGCCACCCAGACCTCTTCTTCTCTCCCTTGGCACTTATTGGCGTGCATAACCCCCCTGCATACACATGTGGGTGCACATATACTTGCACACATGCATGTATACACACATGCTCACATGCATACACATGCGGGTACACACACGTCCTCACACGCATGCATGTGTACACACCACCAACATACAGGTGTGTGTGCGTGTGCTCACCCACAGGAGCATACACACAATGTGTGCACATGCTCACACACCCCTGCATACACCTATGGGCACACATGTACTCACACATGTATACACATGCGCACATGCATGCACACACATCCCTGCGTACACACATGGGTGCACACGGGCTCACGCAATGCATACACACATGCTCACACACAGGCACACACAATGTGTGCACACGCTCACACACCGCTGCATACACCTACGGGCACACATGTACTCCCACATGCATACACATGTGTGAACACACAAGCACACACACAATGTGTGCACACGCTCACACACCCCTGCATACACCTACGGGCACACATGTACTCCCACATGCATACACACATGCTCACACACAGGCACACACAATGTGTGCACACGCTCACACACCCCTGCATACACCTACGGGCACACATGTACTCCCACATGCATACACATGCACACATGCATGCACACGGCTCACACACACGCACACACACACAGAAAAGTCTCTTCTTCACTCTCGGTCTCCCTAGCTGGTCTCTCTGAGCCCTTGCCTGAAAGCATCCAACTGAAGGCGGCTCAGCGAATGGAGGGAAATGGTTCCAGCTAAAGAAGAAACGAGGCCCCGGCCAGGAAGTCCCGTTTCCCAGGGGGGCCGGTGACCCCGAAAGGTGGGGGCTCCCCGTCACCGTCGGGGGGCCACGGCGCCTCCTGGGTCTCCAGGAGCAGGCAGCGGCCCGGAGGGAGTCGGGAGGCCCGCCCGCTGCCCGTGGAGGGGGGAGGCCGGGGCGCCCCTTCCTCCGAGGGCGGCGCTCACGCTGGCCAGGAAGCCCCCATCCTGGGAGATAATGAACATGTTTTCCTGTCTAAAGCCCGTCATCAACACGCTGCTGGTGTCATGCAGCACCTTTGGCGCCACGAGCGAGCCTGCGTTTATCAGGACGCGCCGCGGGGTCCAGGGCGCGAGAGGAGCCAGAGCCCAGGCTGCCG